>NW_027260860.1:0-50000 GCF_045791955.1 Oncorhynchus clarkii lewisi
CTCTGACATATGTGTGCTAGAGGCACGCAGCTGGAGGTTGAATGTTTGAAGGGGTACGGTACTATAAAATGTTTGTAAAATACTCAAAACAG
Source organism: Oncorhynchus clarkii lewisi (assembly GCF_045791955.1). Lineage (NCBI taxonomy): Eukaryota > Metazoa > Chordata > Actinopteri > Salmoniformes > Salmonidae > Oncorhynchus > Oncorhynchus clarkii. The sequence goes on from NW_027260860.1 coordinate 93, forward strand.
GTTTGGTGTGTCCAAACTTTTGACTGGTACTGTACATAGACTACATGACCAAAAGTATGTGGACATCTGCATGTCGAACATCTCATTCCAAAATCATGGGCATTAACATGGAGTTGGTCCGCCCTTTGCTGTGATAACAACCTCCACTCTTCTGGGAAGGCTTTCCAATAGATGTTGGAACAATGCTGCAGGGACTTGCTTCCATTCATCCACAAGAGCATTAGTGAGGCCGGGCACTGATTGTGGGCGATTAAGCCATGCTCGCAGTCGGCATTCCAATTCAACCCAAAGGTGTTCGATGGGGTTGAGGTCAGGACTCTGTAGAGGCCAGTCAAGTTCTTCCACACCGATCTTGACAAACCATTTCTGTATGGTCCTTGTCTTGTGCACAGGGACATTGTCATGCTGAAACAGGAAAGGGCCTTCCCCAAACTGTTGGCACAAAATTGGAAGCACAGAATCGTCTAGAATGTCATTGTATGCGGTAGCATTAAGATTTCCCTTCATTGGAACTAAGGAGCCTGAACCATGAAAACAGCCCCAGACCATTATTCCTCCTCCACCAAACTTTACAGTTGGCACTATGTATTGGGGCAGGTAGTGTTCTCCTGTCATCTGCCAAACACAGATTTGTCCATCGAACTGCCAGATGGCGAAGCGTGATTCATAACTCCAGAGAAAATGTTTCCGGGGTTCCACTGGGTCCAATGGCAGCGAGCTTTACATCACTCCAGCCGATGCTTGGCATGGCACATGGTGATCTTAGGCTTGTGTGTGGCTGCCTGAGTCCACTGGCGGCGAGCTTTACACCACTCCAGCCGATGCTTGGCATGGCACATGGTGATCTTAGGGTTGTGTGCGCTGCCTGAGTTCAATGGCAGAGAGCTTTACACCACTCCAGCCGATGCTTGGCATGGCACATGGTGATCTTAGGCTTGTGTGCGGCTGCCTGGCAATGGAAATCCATTTCATGAAGCTCCCGACAAACAGTTTTTGTCCTGATATTGCTTCCAGGGGCAGTTTGGAAATTCGATAGCAAGTGTTGCAACCGAGGACAGCACTCCGTGGTCCCGTTCTGTGAGCTTGTGTGGCCTACCACTTCGCGGCTGAGCCGTTGTTGCTCCTAGACGTTTCCACTTAACAATATCAGCACTTCCAGTTGACCGTGGCAGCTCTAGCAGGGCAGACATTTTATGCACTGACTTGTTGGAAAAGTGACATCCTATAACGGTGCCACATTAAAAGTCACTGAGCTCTATTTTATACACCTGTCAGCATCAGGTGTGACTGAAATAACCACATTCACTCATTTGAAGGGGTGTCCACATACTTTTGTATATATAGTGTTTCTACCTCAATGACCTCGTATCCCTGCACATCGACTCAGTACTGGTATCCCATGTATAGTATATAGCCAAGCTATCATTACTCATGTTGTATTTATTCATTGGGTTATTATTATTTTTTTTAAATATTTGTTCTCTCTCTGCATGGTTGGGAAGTAAGTAAGCATCAGAGCATGTCAGAGCAGCATAGACAAAGATACCATAGATAGCACAGAATACAGTATATACATATGAGATGAGTAATGCAAGATATGTTAACATTATTAGTGGCTAGTGTTCCATTTATCAAAGTAGCCAATTACTTCAAGTATGTGTATGTAGGCAGCAGCCTCTCTGTGCTAGTGTTTGCTATTTAACAGTTGATGCCCTTGAGATAGAAGCGTTTTTTCAGTCTCTCGGTCCCCGCTTTGATGCACCTGTACTGACCTCGCATTTTGGATGACAGCGTGGTGAACAGGCAGTGGCTCGTGTGGTTGTTGTCCTTGATGATCTTTTTGGCCTTCCTGTGACATCGGGTGCTGTAGGTGTCATGGAGAGCAGGTAGTTTGCCCCCGGTGATGCATTGTGCAGACTGCACCACCCTCTGGAGAGCCCTGTGGTTGTGGGCGGTGCAGTTGCCGTACCAGGCGGTTGCCGTTCCAGGCAGATAAGAACGCACCTGTGACGCTCTTCTTTGAGCTGACCGCCGTCCGACCAACTGAATAACACAGTTTCCCTGTAACAATAAATCCATAGCCCTTACAGACAATTTAATTAACACAGTAACATTCATTTAGTTGATTTTTCACCTTCAATGGTGAAAAAAAAAAAATCTGTCTGTCTGTCTGTCTGCCTGTCTGTGTGTCTGTCTGTCTGTCTGTCTGTCTGTCTTCCATCTGATAGTGTGTCTTTGTTGCACTGTAAGAATATGTTTTTCTATGAATCCTTGAAACCTGGTTAGTGGAATTGATTGAATAGTGCCATGTGTGTCTGTGATTCAGGGTCATAAAGAAATGATAGGTTTACATAGATGCTGATTTTCACTTCTCCCAGCCTCAGGCCTTTCATTCTCTAGACTGTTTCCTCTAATGACGTTTTGGGTGATTGTATAAACCAACAACTTGGCTTAGCGGCATCCCATGGTTGGGTGGGTGGGGTGATCTGTGTGTGTGTGTGTGTGTGTGTGTGTGTGTGTGTGTGTGTGTGTGTGTGTGTGTGTGTGTGTGTGTGTGTGTGTGTGTGTGTGTGTGTGTGTGTGTGTGTGTGTGTGTGTGTGTTTTGTGTGTGTTTTGTGTGTGTGTGTGTGTTTTGTGTGTGTGTGTGTGTGTGTGTGTGTGTGTGTTTTGTGTGTGTTTTGTGTGTGTGTGTGTGTGTGTTTTGTGTGTGTGTGCATGTATGCACCGGTGCATGTATATTTATTTTTTGTGTAAACGATTGAACCACTTGGTGATGTATTTAGACCACTGTTCATAGTGTTTGACATCGAAGTGCTCTGTTGTCAGTATGCTTGAGAATACCAATGCATTGTGAGTTATGTAAAGGATCAAAAGGACATCAGTGGTAAAAAATGAAATAAAGTGTTTATTATGAAATGCTAAGTATCAGATACATCAGATAAATCCATGAAGAACTTTAAAAAAGGGAGTGGGAGAGAGAGGAGAGAGAAAGAGAGAGAGAGACGGAGAGAGAGAAGGAGAGAGAGAGAGAGAAGGGCAGAAATCAAAGTGAGTTTGAGCCAGTCAATCTAGGTCTGAGTTAAGGCCTTCTTTTTTTCTTCTGCTCAACGAGACTGAAGCGTTGCCATGGAAACGCCTGTTGAGCGAGCGTTCTATATGAATCTTTCAGCAACCTCTCTTTCTTCTGTCCACAAGGGAACTATCCATAGCCCACTATGCAAAAGAACATACAAAACTTTATCTATCTGCAAAGTGTGGATTAGATAGACTCGTAGCTTGTTCTCTTCACAGTTATCATTACAATACAAGGATGCGAAACTCAGTACAGATCAATAGAATACAGAAATCATTTGGAGAACAGCATGCCTATTTTAAACAATTGGTTTCAGTTACTGACAAGAGAAGCCGATGATGGCTCACTGCTCTCCAAAGACCTCTTTCAGGTTAGCAGGTTAGGATTTAGGATAGGGTCATCTGATCCTAGATCTGTGGTTAATTACTTCCTGGTCTCTGAGGTTCTCACATTAATATTTAACATTTTGGTTTGGTCATTTAGCAGGCACTCTTATCCAGAGCAATTTACAGTCAGGGCATTCAACTAAGAGAGGTAAGACAACCACATATCCCACAGTCAGGGCATTCAACTAAGATAGGTAAGACAACCACATATCCCACAGTCAGGGCATTCAACTAAGATAGGTAAGACAACCACATATCCCACAGTCAGGGCATTCAACTAAGAGAGGTAAGACAACCACATATCCCACAGTCAGGGCATTCAACTAAGATAGGTAAGACAACCACATATCCCACAGTCAGGGCATTCAACTAAGATAGGTAAGACAACCACATATCCCACAGTCAGGGCATTCAACTAAGATAGGTAAGACAACCACATATCCCACAGTCAGTGCAAGTAAAACCTTCCTAAAAAAAAATCATCTATCACCTAAATCATAAATGAGTGCTAATCACTGGCCTGCTACACTAGACATGTCACTTTTCCAAAGCGTGAGACACTCAAGATCATTTCAATGGAATCTGAGCGACATCAGTTCAGCTCCCCTTGCTGCCCCATACCAGCCAGTCTTGATTTGGATGTGAGCTTCTACTGAGAGAGTGCAGAAGAGCTGGGTGACATTGGAGACCCTGGGAAGGTAGAACACCAGGCCAGCTGTGGCATATCTGATTGGACGGTGAATGGGGAAGAAAAAATCTGAAGCATTTTTTATTTAACCTTTATTTTGATGATGTCATGTTGGGAAACATTTTTTAAATTAAAAAGGTGTTTGGGGAACTGTTTCAACATGATCAGTCTTGTATGAAAAGAGTGGGGGAGAAATCATCAGTTAAATCTTTGCAAAGTCAATTTAAAGTTTTAAGAGATGCTTCACTGGATCAAACAGTCTAGTGTATGGACCCTTTTTATGGGTATTTGAATCATACCCCAATACACTGGTGTGTGTACTGTGGCAGCATAACAGAGTAGACATACACATTATTGGTGGGAAGTCTCACGTATATTTTCAATATCCCTGCTTCCTCATCTGACATCTGAGTGGCATGACCTGACTCAACAGTTCCACCCATCTGAGTGTCATGACCTGACTCAACAGTTCCACCCATCTGAGTGGCATGACCTGACTCAACAGTTCCACCCATCTGAGTGGCATGACCTGACTCAACAGTTCCACCCATCTGAGTGGCATGACCTGACTCAACAGTTCCACCCATCTGAGTGGCATGACCTGACTCAACAGTTCCACCCATCTGAGTGGCATGACCTGACTCAACAGTTCCACCCATCTGAGTGGCATGACCTGACTCAACAGTTCCACCCATCTGAGTGTCATGACCTGACTCAACAGTTCCACCCATCTGAGTGTCATGACCTGACTCAACAGTTCCACCCATCTGAGTGGCATGACCTGACTCAACAGTTCCACCCATCTGAGTGGCATGACCTGACTCAACAGTTCCACCCATCTGAGTGGCATGACCTGACTCAACAGTTCCACCCATCTGAGTGTCATGACCTGACTCAACAGTTCCACCCATCTGAGTGGCATGACCTGACTCAACAGTTCCACCCATCTGAGTGTCATGACCTGACTCAACAGTTCCACCCATCTGAGTGGCATGACCTGACTCAACAGTTCCACCCATCTGAGTGGCATGACCTGACTCAACAGTTCCACCCATCTGAGTGGCATGACCTGACTCAACAGTTCCACCCACCTGAGTGTCATGACCTGACTCAACAGTTCCACCCATCTGAGTGGCATGACCTGACTCAACAGTTCCACCCATCTGAGTGGCATGACCTGACTCAACAGTTCCACCCATCTGAGCTGGAAGAGTGAAAATGCACAAGAAAGTTGTTTAAAATTTATAAACCTTTTCATAATTAACCAGATTTATCCACCTGAGTTGAATTTCAACAGTATTTTGGCTCCTGTGTGGGTCTCTGGCTGAGACCCAACCCTGCCAGATAGCAGAGCAAATTACAGAATAAAATATGTCCCCCACCAACAAACACACACACACTACACACGCACACTACACACGCACACACACACGCACACTACACACGCACACACACACGCACACTACACACACACACATACACAGCACCTTTATTATTATTTATTTAACATGTATTTAACTAGACAAGCCAGTGAAGATCAAATGCTTATTTACAATGACGGCCTACCCGGGCCAAACCTGGACGATGCTGGGCCAATTGAGTATGAATGAATAAGACCCTCACAAGGCTGTGAACGATCTAAGAGACAAGACAAGAAGGGCTTTATATGCCATCAAAAGGAACATAAAAATCCCAATTACAATCTGGTTAAAATACTTCAATCAGTTATCAAACCCATTGCCCTCTACGGTTGTGATTGTCTGGGTCCACTCACCAACCAAGAATTAACAAAAAGGGACAAACACCCAATTGAGTTTCTGCATGTAGAATTCTGCAAAAATATACTTTGTGAACAATGCAAAACCCCAAACAATGTATGCAGAGCAGAATGATGACTATACCTGCTAGTTATCAGCATCCAGAAAAGACCGGTTCAACTCTACAACCTCCTAAAAGGAAGCAATGTCCACACATTCCACCACAAAGCCCTCACCTACAAAGAGATGAACCTAGAGTCCCCTCAGCCAGTTGGTTCTGGGGTTCTGTTCATAAACACAAACTGACCCCACAGAGCCCCAGGACAGAAACACATTTTGACCCAACCAAGTTATGAGAAAGCAAAAATAGAACTATTTGACAACCTGGAAAGAATCAACCAAAAACTGAGCAGATTGGAATGCTATCTGGACCTACAGTAAACAGAGAGTACACAGTGGCAGATATCTGACCACTGTGGCTGACCCTAAATTAAGAAAATCCTTGACTGCGGACAGACTCAGTGACCATAGCCTTGCTATTGAGAGAGGCAGCCAAAGGCAGACCTGGCTCTTGAGTGATGACAGGCTATGTGCACACTGCCCACAAACTGAGCTACATTTCTTGATCTGCCAAATGGATAACCACATTAGACACACATATTTCCCACAGATCACACAGACCCACAAATAATTTGAAACTAATAAAACATTGACGAACTCCCACATCGGTTAGGTGAAATACCGCAGTGTGGCATCACAGCAGCAAGATGTGTGGCCCGTTGCCATGACAAAAGGGCAACCAGTGGAACACAAACAACGTTGTAAATACCACCCATATTTATCTGTTTATTTATTCTCCCTTTCATACTTAAAGTACTTGCACGTTGTTACAACACTGAATTTAGTCAATAACATAACATTTGAAATGTCTATATCCTTTCAAAACTTTTGTTAGTGTAATGTTTACTAATGTTTACTAATGTTTACTCATGTTTACTAATGTTTACTAATGTTTACTAATGTTTCCGTTGCTTATTTCCCTTTTGTTTATTGTCTGTTCCATTTGCTTTGGCATTGTAAACACGTTTCCCATGCCAATAAAGGCCTTTTGAATTGAACTAAAAGACCCTCCTCCTCCTCCTCCTCGGAGAGAGAGAGAGAGAGAAATAAGTACTTCTTAGCCGGCTTAAACCCTCAGTGAGTGTCTTTTTCACAGCCTTCAGTGGTAAGCTGAAGACAAGCACTTTGTAAAACCAACAGACCACTGCTAACATGGTTGATAGATAGAGGAATAGTGATTTCTCCCTCTCTTTCAGCTGAATTATGATAGGCTACCTGCCGGTGTGATCCTGCTGGAATGTTAGCCCACTTGCTATATTGGGCCTTGTGAGAGGAGGGGTATATGTATTTTTTCAACAGGGATCCAAAATATATTTTTTGCTTTGTACCTGAAGTGGCCTTGTTGCTTATTCATTGCAGTTTTTCAACACTTGGTTTTCCACAATAAGGCTTCAAATCCTTGACGAAGAGCGAAGCAGATGTATTGTGTGACTCTCTAGGGATGTGAACTAACAACTCGGTTACTAGTTCTTCAAGAAAATTGCTGCTTGTGCAGAGATTGAAGCATGCATGTTGTGTGAATGTATTATCCAGGAGTTGATGTTACAACAAGACACAGCATGGATATGACATTCAGGGCTGCTGGGTGGATCTCTGTGGACCCAGCGACTGCATTTCTTTCTGTTTGCATTCTGAACGGTGAAACCAGAAGCAAACACATTCACTTTACCAAACGTCTCCATTCACACACATCGCAAAGGGAAGCTTAGACGTCATCATTTTCATCCATTATTCTCCTCAACTTTTTCTGTCACCAGCCGCCACTGGTCTCCATTCATAGACATGCAAAAGGAAGCCTGGCCTATACAAAACTGTATCAATCAGTCTCCCTTTCTGGAGAGGTCCAGATGAAATGTGATGTGTTTGCAAGGACCCAAACTGACTAACTGACAAGACAACCCTGCTTCCTCCTCCTCACCCACCAGGCAAAGCACTCTGGGAAATCAACTTTCTCTTCAATCAAAAAAGAAGATTTCACTTAAGTCGAGGATCAAAGGACTGTAGAAAATACATATATTTTATATTTATTTTCTGACATATCCTGATTTTTTATCCACGCCTTTAAAATCACTCTCTGCCTCTGGTTTTGTGCAATTGAAAGGTTTGATGTTTTTTTTGTCTGATTTTGGGTAGAGGTAGCCGGCATAACTCACAACAAACACGCTTTCTAAAATGTCTCAGTGTTGAGAAAAGCTTCTGCATTGTATTACCATCTGTGTTGCTCTTCTCTTACATAGTCTTACAACAGACATGGGATGGAGGAGAGGAACTGAACAAGTGGGGGGATTCCCTAGGGAGAAACCAGTAGAGGCAGGGAATATTCCACAAAGATGAATGCCTTTTCCTTATTAAAAATAAGGATGGCATATCATCATTACTAAAGCTCACAGCGCATATAGTTTAAGCCTAATGAGCTTTTATGGAAGCACGTGATGGAACATCAATAGAACTACCAAGCCATCCAGGTTGTTTCCTTCACCGCTCGACTTCCTGTTAAAGGAAGAATAATAAACAAAACTTTATTTGTCGATGTCGCCTGGGGGAGACAGAAACACTGGAGTTACCATACAGTCATACAGATGTAGACCTGCGTCAGAGCAGAGTAGAGGGGAAGGGAGGGAGGCTGGGACAAATAAGACAGCTCCGTCTCCCTCATTTGCTTTAAATGCATAAAAGGAATGTCTAATCAGATTCTTTGAGTAGCCATGAAATGGCCAGCCCTCCAGGCCTGTACGTGATCATTAGTAATATCCCTGCGTTTCTCTCCTCCAGCAGTCCCACACACATGATGAAAAATACATGCTGAAGCCTTGAAGACAAGGCTGGAGAGTTTGCAGGGAGAGAAAGAGAGACATGGAGAGAGAGAAGCAGAGAGAGAGAGAGAGAAGCAGAAAGAGAGAGAGAGAGAGAGAAGCAGAGAGAGAGAGAGAGAGGGAGAAGCAGAGAGAGAGAGAGATAGAGAGAGAGAAGCAGAAAGAGAGAGAGAGAGAGAGAGAGAGAGAGAGAGAGGGAGAAGCAGAGAGAGAGAGAGAGTGAGAGAGAGAGAGAGAAGCAGAGAGAGAGAGAGAGCAGAATAAACATCACATGGGTATAATGGGACGTGATGTTCACAGGCTTTATTTCCTGGAGCAATAAACAGGGCCTGGTTTCCTGATAGTGATGGAACTGAGGCTTATGAGTGTTTTATGATGCATCTTTCCTACACCGGCTGAAGACACCAAAACGCCACACTAAGTGCATTGTTGGAGCATGTGTCGATACTGATGGGATCGAAAGAAAGGGAGTGCTTCTCTTGGATCAGCTTTCTACATTCAAATCTTTCCTAAACATTATAAATATTTCACAATACTGACGACGGATCAGCTCCTAGAGAGACATTTCCACTTATGGCTGCAAATATTGAGGTGGCTTATTCTAATGCTTACCCAATAAAAATGCACTAAATCACAGATTTGGCATATCATTGCGCACATGTTAGGCTACACATTATGAAATATATTGAGACAAATTACAGACAGTAGCCTACATGTAGAAAAATATAACTCATTATTTTCTAAGTATGTGTACTGTCTGGTTTTACAGTGGTGGAAAAAGTACCCAACTGTCATACTTGAGTAAAAGTAAAGATACCTTAATAGAAAATGACTCAAGGAAAAGTACACGTCACCCAGTGAAATACTACTTGAGTAAAGGTCTAAAAGTATTTGGTTTAAATTATACTTAAGTATCGAAAGTAAAAATATAAATCATTTCAAATTCCTTATATTAAGCAATCATTTCAAATTCCTCATATTAAGAAAACAGGATGGCCAGGGGCACACTCCAACATTCAGACACCATTTACAGAGGAAGCATGTGTGTTTAGTGAGTCCGCCAGATCAAAGCCAGTAGGGATTGATAGGTATGTTCGGTTGATAAGTGTGTGAATTTGACTATTTTCCTGTCCTGCTAAGCATTCAAAAGGTAATGAGTACTTTTGGGTGTCAAGGAAAATGAATGGAGTAAAAAGTACTATATTTTCTTCAGCAATGTAGTGAAGTAAAAGTAAAAGTAGTCAAAAATATAAATAGTAAAGTACAGATACCCCAAAAAACGACTTAAGTAGTACTTTAGAATATTTTTACTTACTAAGTACTTTACACCAATGTGGTTTTGTAGAGGGTATATCAATATCTTGAGCGATTTCCCTCAAGAAGCGATATCTTCTACATTGTGGTGATGGGTTCGACAGGTCCACATGGAATTATAGAAGTATGATTTTAATGTAATAAAACATGGAATACATCATTCTAGTGTCATGTCTTGTTCAGGTGCGTTGTATGTGTAGATGTGAAGGGTTGGTGAAGTGAGATGATGCAATATTCTACTGAATTGGTTCAACGGGTTCAAGATTCAATGGTGACGAACGATGGAGATTCAACATGTAGAATCATCAGGAAATGAACATAAAATGAGGTCCACTGTTCTGTGGGTAGACGTGATAGGGCGGACACCTGTCCACAGGGCTTATTTTGTCTAGTTTACTGTACTTACTCATTCCAATACACATACTTGGGAAGTCATCAGCCACTCTCCCTCTCAAGATGGAGGTTGTCAATGATGGACCATATTTTTCTGTCTAGTCAACGTCTTAGACTTGTTAGACTCCAGGCTTACAATAGACCTAACCTCTGTGCCAAACTAGCATGGCCTAGCCTAGCCTGGTTAACCAGACTGACCACTGGAATCACAAAGTGAAACAACGGTGAGCACAGCAGTCTGGTTAAACCAGGCTAAGCAGGGCCATGACCACATAGCAGTGATTCAATCACCTTAGTTTTCTCCATCTTCATCACAATACCAGCATCCTGGAGGTTGCGTCAGCTCTTCTTATTCGGCTACATCCTAAACCAATGCTCTTTGTTCTACGAAGAGGAAGCTGTTTTCCTGCCTCCAGAAGAGTGCCTTTGATAGCCGTCCCCTTGAGCACAACACAAAAACACATACATGTTTTATGGCTTTACCAACTCACTGGAGCACCGCTCCTCTTTACACCCAACCTAATGTTCAGAGAGGGGGAAACCAACCATCTAACCATGGGAGCTGAGACTGAGGAGGACTAGTGGGAGATGGAGAGAGAGACAGAGAGAGAGAGAGACAGAGAGAGAGAGAGAGAGAGAGAGAGAGAGAGAGAGAGAGAGAGAGACAGAGAGAGACAGAGAGAGAGAGAGAGAGAGAGAGAGAGAGAGAGAGAGAGAGCGAGAAAGGGTGTGGAGGAGGTGGAGAGTGACAGCAGCTCCACTGACCTGTCTGACAACTCCCTCATCTGACAACACCTTGGGGTGCTTTATAAGGGAGAGATCATAGAATGTCCTGGTTATTCTCTTTGGGGATTTCACTCCTAAATTGTATTTTCCTTTTGCAAGAGTGCCAAATAAAGTGTTACTAAGTGCTGTGAAAATCCCCATGGTACACATAAAAGGGACTTATGAAATCATTAAAACCCAGTTAATTTCTTGTGACCTGAGCAGTCAGTGGAGAAAAGCTGATCCGTCTGTAGTTGGTTCCCCGAGCCCTGGCTCGTAGCCTATAGAGAGGCTTCCATCGGATGTCTAGTCTGGAACATGGTATTACATCTGCGGTATTACGTAGTTAAGCTTCCCTCACTGTCATCATGCTGTGACACAGAGCCAAAGTATTGACATGGCATGAGAGTGCGTTATGCATTCTCTTGGGTAGCCTATGACTGTGCTCTGAGCAACGCTCTGTAGGACTGAGGCTGTCCTAATATGGACACCGTACCGAAGTTCAAAACATAAATATGATGGAGGAGACTAAGGTCCCTGACTTTAAAGCTGTACTTATTGAGGTTGTCGTAGGATGGCACTTGGAGGAAATAAGAAAGGCATTGGCAGAGGGAGTATAAGAAGTTACCTGTTATATATATACCGGTTATTGTAAGAGAGTGTGGGGGAGGAAGTTAACCTGCATTTGAGGTTGGCTGGAGGAGCAACCAATTATGATTACGAAAGAACCGGGGAAAAGGAGGAGCTGGTCATTTTGAAGAGATGATGATGTGTAGAAAGCTGATAGAAAACTCCTCCAGGATCTAGTACAAACAGACATCTACAATAGACATCTACAGTAGTCATCTACAATAGACATCTACAGTAGTCATCTACAGTAGTCATCTACAATATACATCTATAATAGACATCTACAATATACATCTATAATAGACAGCTATAATAGACAGCTATAAGAGACAGCTATAATAGACATCTACAGTAGTCATCTACAACAGACATCTACAATAGACATCTACAGTAGTCATCTACAGTAGTCATCTACAACAGACATCTACAGTAGTCATCTACAGTAGTCATCTACAGTAGTCATCTACAGTAGTCATCTACAACAGACATCTACAGTAGTCATCTACAGTAGTCATCTACAACAGACATCTACAGTAGTCATCTACAGTAGTCATCTACAGTAGTCATCTACAACAGACATCTACAGTAGTCATCTACAGTAGTCATCTACAGTAGTCATCTACAACAGACATCTACAGTAGTCATCTACAGTAGTCATCTACAACAGACATCTACAGTAGTCATCTACAGTAGTCATCTACAGTAGTCATCTACAATATACATCTATAATAGACAGCTACAACAGACATCTACAACAGACAGCTACAACAGACATCTACAATAGACAGCTACAATAGACAGCTATAATAGACATCTACAGTAGTCATCTACAGTAGTCATCTACAATAGACAGCTACAATAGACAGCTACAACAGACAGCTACAACAGACAGCTACAACAGACCTCTACAATATACATCTATAATAGACAGCTACAATAGACAGCTATAATAGACAGCTACAATAGACAGCTACAACAGACAGCTACAACAGACAGCTACAACAGACCTCTACAATATACATCTATAATAGACAGCTACAATAGACAGCTACAATAGACAGCTACAATAGACATCTACAGTAGTCATCTACAGTAGTCATCTACAATAGACAGCTACAATAGACAGCTATAATAGACAGCTACAATAGACAGCTACAACAGACATCTACAACAGACAGCTACAACAGACCTCTACAATATACATCTATAATAGACAGCTACAATAGACAGCTACAATAGACATCTACAGTAGTCATCTACAGTAGTCATCTACAATAGACAGCTATAATAGACATCTACAGTAGTCATCTACAGTAGTCATCTACAATAGATATCTATAATAGACATCTACAATAGACATCTACAATGTACATCTATAATAGATATCTATAATATACATCTACAATAGACATGTACAACAGACAGCTATAATAGACATCAACAATAGACATCTACAATAGTCATCTACTATAGACATCTACAGTAGACAGCTACAATAGATATCTACACTATACAGCTATAATAGATATCTATAATATACAGCTACAATAGACATCTACCCTATACATCTACAATAGGCAGCTATAATAAACATCAACAACAGACAGCTACAACAGACGTCTACAACAGACAGCTACAACAGACAGCTACAGTAGACAGCTACAATATAAGGTTACAATAGACATCTATACTAGACAGCTACAATAGACAGTTACAATATACATATACAATAGACATCTATAATAGATAGCTAGAGTGTAATAAACATATTTTATAAACCATCTTTCCGAGTCTTTAACTAGTAAATAACTATAAGTGACCTGATCAGGAACAGCTCCAGGGTCTTACTGCAATATATAATTAGGATCAGGAGTTTCCCTAAACCAAGAAAATGACCCTTATGAAGCCTACAATGTGTGCAATGCAGATGGGCTTTGAAACTGCAGTCTTCCCAGCATTTATTGTGAATACATTTTTCAATGTGTCCCCGTGTGTAATTTTCAGACCCACAGGCCATATCATTTCATGATGAGCATCTAAGCACAACTAAAAAAGTACAGCATTTGTTGGCGTGTCTGTATCCTACAACCTATTCCAGTGTAAAATACCCAATAGGCAGAAACTGGTTGAATCAAAGTTATTTCCTCGTCATTTCACCAAAACAAAAAAGCCATCAATGTAAAGGAATTTTAGGAACGTTTGCATTTGTTCCCCTTTGAACCTAAATCCAATGACATGGTTACAATGTTTGTACATTTTACATTAGCTTCAATCAAATATAATTCTAAACTAGACGTTTAACTGATGTGTGTGCCCAGTGATTACGTATAAAACAACGTTGATTGTGTGTCATCTTTTGATTCATGCATTAGATGATAATCACAGAGCAGAGGAGAGAGAATGGAGTTCATCATTACTGAGATGGGAGAGCCAGATGGAAAGTTTCCTCTACATACTGAATTATTCATTGCCTGTTTAAATAGCGTTTGGCTGCAGGTATGGGGAGCAGAAAGTGGATGAGTTGCACCCACAACACTGAAAAGGAAAAAATACAGTGCCTTGCGAAAGTATTCGGCCCCCTTGAACTTTGCGACCTTTTGCCACATTTCAGGCTTCAAACATGAAGATATAAAACTGTATTTTTTGTGAAGAATCAACAGCAAGTGGGACACAATCATGGAGTGGAACGACATTTGTTGGATATTTCAAACTTTTTTAACAAATCAAAAACTGAAAAATTGGGCGTATTAAGTTAATACTTTGTAGCGCCACCTTTTGCTGCGATTACAGCTGTAAGTCGCTTGGGGTATGTCTCCATCAGTTTTGCACATCGAGAGACTGACATTTTTCCCATTCCTCCTTGCAAAACAGCTCGAGCTCAGTGAGGTTGGATGGAGAGCATTTGTGAACAGCAGTTTTCAGTTCTTTCCACAGATTCTCGATTGGATTCAGGTCTGGACTTTGACTTGGCCATTCTAACACCTGGATATGTTTATTTTTGAACCATTCCATTGTAGATTTTGCTTTATGTTTTGGATCATTGTCTTGTTGGAAGACAAATCTCTGTCCCAGTCTCAGGTCTTTTGCAGACTCCATCAGGTTTTCTTCCAGAATGGTCCTGTATTTGGCTCCATCCATCTTCCCATCAATTTTAACCATCTTCCCTGTCCCTGCTGAAGAAAAGCAGGCCCAAACCATGATGCTGCCACCACCATGTTTGACAGTGGGGATGGTGTGTTCAGCTGTGTTGCTTTTACGCCAAACATAACGTTTTGCATTCTTGCCAAAAAGTTCAATTTTGGTTTCATCTGACCAGAGCACCTTCTTCCACATGTTTGGTGTGTCTCCCAGGTGGCTTGTGGCAAACTTTAAACAACACTTTTTATGGATATCTTTAAGAAATGGCTTTCTTCTTGCCACTCTTCCATAAAGGCCAGATTTGTGCAATATACGACTGATTGTTGTCCTATGGACAGAGTCTCCCACCTCAGCTGTAGATCTCTGCAGTTCATCCAGAGTGATCATGGGCCTCTTGGCTGCATCTCTGATCAGTCTTCTCCTTGTATGAGCTGAAAGTTTAGAGGGACGGCCAGGTCTTGGTAGATTTGCACTGGTCTGATACTCCTTCCATTTCAATATTATCGCTTGCACAGTGCTCCTTGGGATGTTTAAAGCTTGGGAAATCTTTTTGTATCCAAATCAGGCTTTAAACTTCTTCACAACAGTATCTCGGACCTGCCTGGTGTGTTCCTTGTTCTTCATGATGCTCTCTGCGCTTTTGACGGACCTCTGAGACTATCACAGTGCAGGTGCATTTATACGGAGACTTGATTACACACAGGTGGATTGTATTTATCATCATTAGTCATTTAGGTCAACATTGGATCATTCAGAGATCCTCACTGAACTTCTGGAGAGAGTTTGCTGCACTGAAAGTAAAGGGGCTGAATAATTTTGCACGCCCAATTTTTCAGTTTTTGATTTGTTAAAACAGTTTGCCGAATACTTTCGCAAGGCACTGTATATATTTCTAAGAAAGTTTGGTTCTAAATTGTTTCTAAGGCTGAGAAGGAAGAATCTCTCTCTCTCTCTCTTCTCTTGTATATCCCTTTTCTCTCTGTCTTTTTCCACTCTCACCCCTGCTCTCTTTCTCTTTCTCACTTCCCCCACTCTCTCCCTCTCCTCTTGTATATCCCTTTTCTCTCTGTCTTTTTCCACTCTCACCCCTGCTCTCTTTCTCTCTCTCACTTCCCCCACTCTCCCCCTCTCCACTCCCTCCCTGTTCATCTCTCTCTTCCTCCTCCTACTTTCTTGCTGTATCTCTCCTCTCTATCTCTCTCTCTCTCTTATTTCTCTTCTCTCCCGGAGAACGTATTAATAGTGCAACAAAACTTGAATTGGGGAGGACCGCCTGGGTTCTTTTTCTAAAGTGTTTGTTTTGACCTCCACAGTGGTTTCAATTAAGCGGAGCTACAATTAAGCGGAGCTACAATTAAGCGGAGCTACAATTAAGCGGAGCTACAATTAAGCGGAGCTACAATTAAGCGGAGCTACAATTAAGCGGAGCTACACCTCCTCAGCATAAATGTCCAATTTAGTCAAATAAGGAAGTTAATTGAAATTCATATCTCTAATTGAATTGTCCTCATAACAAAAAAAAGGCAGTTTTCAACTGCCTTCATGTAGGTTATATAAGTACAGCAGGGCCTAAAATAAGTTACTTGACAGAAAAGGCACACACATACACACACACACACACACACACATGCACACATGCACACAAACACACACGTGCACACACACACACACACACACACACACACACACACACACACACACACACACACACACACACACACACACACACACACACACACACACACACACACACACAGAGAGACACACAGAGAGCAATAGAGATCCAAAGTGTCATCAGATCATTCAAACATCGTTAGGTTGTCACGCAGCAAGCCTTTGTTTCTCGACCAGAGTGGACTTTCAATGACATCCAGCACTCCTGAACAAGATATACATAGCAGTCCATCTCTTGAGATTCCTATGCACACTCACATGTGGGCGCACACATACACACACACTCGCAAACATATAGACACACATGCACACAAGTATACACTCAAACACACTCACGAACACACACACACACAAACTCACACACTCTCCCCAGGTAGTGGATTGGATAAATAAAGTTTTTCATTCTGGTGAGTGAGCCTCATCATCAAGAATAAGAGTGATGGAGGGAAAATAACCACAACAACAGATCAAATGTAGAGAGGGTTCTCAGAGGAAATAGCACATATCCTCCCAAATCACAATGAGCCTTTCACAAAATATGCCCAAATCAGAATGGTCGTGTGCAATACTACCGCATTCTCCTGTGAAATCAGCACCAGCCACATGCGTCACTGACCCTGAATAACCTGGTGAGACGTCACTCCACTGTGAATGGCACATCATCAGTCTACCAAACAACATGTTCAAACAGGTGCAGCTAAAACAGACATGAAAGGACTGAGAACAGAGGACCAGTCATGGCTATGCACTTCAGAGTGAGTGTGTATGAGTGGGTCGGTGGGTTTTTGTGAATATGTGTGTGGTGGGGGGGGGGGGGGGGGTAGTGTGTGTGTGTGTGTGTGCAGATGTGTGTACGTGTGTATATGTGTGAGTGTGTGTCTGCACGTGTGCATGTGTGTGTGTGTGTGTGGGGGGGGGGGGGTCTGTGTGTGAGTGAATATGTGAGTGTGTCTGCGCGTGTGCATGTGGGTCTGTGTGTGTGTGCGTGTGTGTACGTGTGTGTACGTGTGTGTACGTGTGTGTGTCTGCATGTGTGTATGTCTGCGCGTGCATGTGCTTGTGTGTAAAAATGAGATAGAGAGGGCTAGATAAAGTGTACAGATGGAGTGTATTCAGAGTGGGTCAGCACTCACCGTGCAGCAAGCATCTCTCTTCCTCCATCTCCCGTTGAGACAGTTATAAAAGAATATCTGATGTGGATACAGTGTGAGAGGACAAAAGGAATGATATATCACTGTGGCTGAGCCACTGGGTTTCTGAAGGCTTTCTATCCACAGTCAGTGTGAGAGCCTCACAGAACACACTGATATGCTCTGCCTCTCTCTCTCTCTCTCTCTCTCTCTCTCTCTCTCTCTCTCTCTCTCTCTCTCTCTCTCTCTCTCTCTCTCTCTCTCTCTCCATCAGAGACTAGCCAAGAGCAGAGCAGCTTCTCCAATCATCTGCTGGTGACAGCATGACTGCAGCCACATTGACATTCTCCTCGGTAGTCGACACAAACTCAAGAGAGGTGAGAACTTGAGGCAGAGTCCACCTTCTCTGTTTCTCCCTATTCTAAATCACTCCCACTTTCCACTGCAGTAAAACTCTGCTACTGTTACTGTAGAGTTCTACTTCAGAATTGGTTTAATTGATCTTACATGTCTCCTAGAGGTGAGATGTGGGTACGATCCATAGTTGAGACTCATGATAGCCATGGAGAATGAATAGAGTGATGCGGTCCAGAATGAATAGAGTGATGAGGTCCAGAATGAATAGAGTGATGTGGTCCAGAATGAATAGAGTGATGAGGTCCAGAATGAATAGAGTGATGAGGTCCAGAATGAATAGAGTGACGAGGTCCTGAATGAATAGAGTGATGAGGTCCAGAATGAATAGAGTGATGCGGTCCTGAATGAATAGAGTGATGCAGTCCTGAATGAATAGAGTGATGAGGTCCTGAATGAATAGAGTGATGAGGTCCAGAATGAATAGAGTGATGAGGTCCAGATTGAATAGAGTGATGCAGTCCTGAATGAATAGAGTGATGAGGTCCTGAATGAATAGAGTGATGCAGTCCTGAATGAATAGAGTGATGAGGTCCTGAATGAATAGAGTGTTGAGGTCCTGAATGAATAGAGTGATGAGGTCTAGAATGAATAGAGTGATGAGGTCCTGAATGAATAGAGTGATGAGGTACAGAATGAATAGAGTGATGCAGTCCTGAATGAATAGAGTGATGCAGTCCTGAATGAATAGAGTTATGAGGTCCTGAATGAATAGAGTGATGAGGTCCAGAATGAATAGAGTGATGAGCAATAGAGTTGTTGTCCTTGATGATCTTTATGGCCTTCCTGTGACATCGGGTGGTGTAGGTGTCCTGGAGGGCAGGTAGTTTGCCCAGTTAGTCCGTGATGTGTACACCGAGGAACTTAAAACTTACTACCCTCTCCACTACTGTCCCGTCAATGTGGATAGGGAGGTGCTCCCTCTGCTGTTCCCTGAAGTCCACAATCATCTCCTTTGTTTCGTTGACGTTGAGTGTGAGGTTATTTTCTTGACACCACACTCCGAGGGCCCTCACCTCCTCCCTGTAGGCCGTCTCGTCGTTGTTGGTAATCAAGCCTACCACTGTAGTGTCGTCCGCAAACTTGATGATTGAGTTGGAGGCGTGCATGGCCATGCAGTCGTGGGTGAACAGGAGAGGGCTCAGAACGCACCTATGTGGGGCCCAAGTGTTGAGGATCAGCGGGTTGGAGATGTTGTTACCTACCCTCACCACCTGGGGGCGGCCCGTCAGGAAGTCCAGTACCCAGTTGCACAGGGCGGGGTCGAGACCCAGAGTCTCGAGCTTGGTGACAAGTTTGGAGGGTACTATGGGGTTAAATGCTGAGCTGTAGTCGATGAACGGCATTCTCACATAGGTATTTCTCTTGTCCAGATGGGTTAGGGCAGTGTGCAGTGTGGTTGCGATTCCGTCGTCTGTGGACCTATTTGGGCGGTAAGCAAATTGGAGTGGGTCTAGGGTGTCAGGTAGGGTGGAGGTGATATGGTCCTTGACTAGTCTCTCACAGCACTTCATGATGACGGAAGTGAGTGCTACCGGGCGGTAGTCGTTTAGCTCAGTTACCTTAGCTTTCTTGGGAACAGGGACAATGGTGGCCCTCTTGAAGCATGTGGGAACAGCAGACTGGGATAAGGATTGATTGAATATGTCCGTAAACACACCAGCCAGCTGGCCTGCGCATGCTCTGAGGATGCGGCTGGGGATGCCGCCTGGGCCTGCAGCCTTGCGAGGGTTAACATGTTTAAATGTTTTACTCACGTCGGCTGCAGTGAAGGAGAGTCCGCAGGTTTTGGTAGCGGGCAGTGTCAGTGGCACTGTATTGTCCTCATCCTTGATGAATTGAGTGATGAAGTCCTTGATGAATTGAGTGCTGCAGTCGAGAATTAATATAGTGATGCAGTCCTTGATGAATTGAGTGAGGAGGTCCTTGATGAATTGACTGATGCGGTCCTTGATGAATTGAGTGATACAGTTGAGAATTAATATAGTGATGCGGTCCCTGATGAGTGGATTGATGCGGTCCTTGATGAATTGAGTGATGCGGTCCCTGATGAATGGATTGATGCGGTCCTTGATGAATTGAGTGATGCGGTCCCTGATGAATGGATTGATGCGGTCCTTGATGAATGGAGTGATGTAGTCCCTGATGAATGGATTGATGCGGTCCTTGATGAATGGAGTGATGAGTTCCTTAATGAATGGAGTGATGTAGTCCCTGATGAATGGATTGATGCGGTCCTTGATGAATGGAGTGATGAGTTCCTTAATGAATGGAGTGATGTAGTCCCTGATGAATGGATTGATGCGGTCCTTGATGAATGGAGTGATGAGTTCCTTAATGAATGGAGTGATGCTGTCACGACTTCCCCCGAAGTCGGTCCCTCTCCTTGTTCAGGTGGTGTTCGGCGGTCGACGTCACCGGCCTTCTTGCCACCGCTGATCCACTTTTCATTTTCCATTTGTTTTGTCTGTGTCTTACACACCTGGCGTCACTTACCTAATTACTTGTTTATTATTTAACGCTCTGTTCCCCATGTTTGTTTTGTGAGTGATTGTTCTTTGTACATCGGTCCGTGCTGGCTCATCCGGATCCCTCTTTGGCGTTCATAGGGAGGAGGACATGTCCGAGGCTGGGGTAGGAGCCGTGCTCTCTCAGCGCTCGGGCACGCCACCAAAGCTCCGCCCCCTCAAGCCAATGTATCCACGACTTCAGAGTCTTGACAACAGCCAACAGAGTGATGCGTTCCTTGATGAATGGAGTGATGTGGTCCTTGATGAATGGAGTGATGCAGTCCTTGATGCATGGAGTGATGCGGTCCTTGATGCATGGAGTGATGCGGTCCTTGATGCATGGAGTGATGCTGTCCAGAATGAATATAGTGTTCAGTCGATAATAAATAGAGTGATGTGGTCCTTGATGAATGGAGTGATGAGGTCCAGTATTAAATGAGTGTTGCGGTTCAGAATGCAGAGTGTATACTGTCCAGAATGAAGAGTGTATACCAGGCGGTAACAGAGTAAGGCCCTAAAAATTGTCTAAGAATTCAGCCACCCTAGTTATAGACTGTTCTCTCTGCCTAGGTCCAAGAGGCTTCTAAACAGTTTCTACCCCCAAGCCATAAGACTCCTGAACATCTAATCAAATGGCTACCCAGACTATTTGCATTGCCCCCTCCCCCCCTCTTTTACACTGCTGCTACCCTAGTAATTTTAATACCTTTACCTTCATGTACATATTACCTCAATTACCTCGACTAACCGGTGGCCCAGCACATAGACTCTGTACCAGTAGCCCCTGTATATAGTCTCGCTCTTGTTATTTTACTGCTGCTCTTTAATTGTTTTTTACTTTTATTTGTTGTTTTTGGGGGTATTTTTCTGAAAACTGCATTGTTGGTTAAGGGCTTGTAAGTAAGCATTTCACTGTAAGGTCAACACCTGTTGTTTTCAGCGCCTTTGACAGATAAAATGCAATTTTATCTGAAGCAGTGAAGTCAGTGGTTACGTATATGTCATTGCTCTGAATCTTAACAATGGCTATTTTCTATAGAGATGGCTATTTTCTATAGAGATGGCTATTTTCTATAGAGATGGCTATTTTCAATAGAGAGGGTTATTTTCTATTTTCTATAGAGATGGCTATTTTCTATAGAGATGGCTATTTTCAATAGAGATGGCTATTTTCAATAGAGATGGTTATTTTCTATTTTCTATAAGATGGCTATTTTCTATAGAGATGGCTATTTTCTATAGAGATGGCTATTTTCTATAGAGATGACTATTTTCAATAGAGATGGTTATTTTCTATTTTCTATAAGATGGCTATTTTCTATAGAGATGGCTATTTTCTATAGAGATGGCTATTTTCTATAGAGATGGCTATTTTCAATAGAGATGGTTATTTTCTATTTTCTATAAGATGGCTATTTTCTATAGAGATGGCTATTTTTGTCTATTACAGTTGCAAAATCACAAAGATAGAAGCTTTGTGACACAGAGTCAGAGACCACATGAATAGGCTGAAGCAAATCAACAGGCCTGCTGTACATTCCATCTATAATGGTCCCATTCAAATGAAGGTTATGAAGACATGAAGCATCATTGAAAGTGGATAATAAAAACTGGTGTTGGTCCTTGATGGGAGACGAAGAAAGATGAATTATTCTCTTCCCTTTCTCTTACTCTCCTTTAATCCACGTTATCGACCAACCACATAAAAGGACATCTTTACATGTGTATTTACTAGGGTCCCCATTAGCTGCTGCCAAGGCTGGTCAGCATCAAGTTAAACACACTTAAATTGAAATATGTGCTTTTTCTTCTAATTGGAAACAGCTTTTCTCTCATCTCTATTATGGAAGGAAATCTTTATATTAGTTTGATGTTGCTATCTTAAACATCCTTTTTTCTTTTTTTTACCCCCTTTTTCTCAACAATTTCGTGATCTTGTCTCATCGCTGAAACTCCCCAGCAAACGCCACTGAAACATGACATGCCAAACCGTGCTTCTTAATATCAGGAAGCCAGTCGTACCAATGTTTCGGAGGAAACTCCGTTCAACTGATGACCGAAGTCAGCCTGCAGGTGCCCAGCCCGCCACAAGGAGTCGCTTGAGCGCAATGAGCCAAGTATAGCCCCCCCGGCCAAACCCTCCACTAACCTGGATGATTGTGCTCCGCCCTATGGGACTCCCGGTCACAGCCAGTTGTGATACAGCCTGTGATTGAACCCCAGGCTCTAGTGACACTGCAACACTGCAGTGCAGTTCCTTAGACCGCTGCGCCACTAAGTTAAACATGCTTTATTGAAAAAAACTTTTATTTCCTGTATTGGTTTATTTACACTTTTCCTTTCTATTTTTCTACCCATTGTCTAATGAATGTCTACCTCTCTGTCCTTACATTAAAAACAATCTGAGTTAACTAGTTTTAATATTTTTCTCTATTTTAGTCCCAGCTCTCATTTATTCCACTACTTCCTTCTTTAGACTTTCTGGAGCAGACTGAGCCATGCAGGGGGGATCTGTACCACCACATTGGAATTCTGGGATGCCCGCTCTGCTCAGTTGGCATCACACGGCACAGCTGCCTGATGCCGGGGAAGCCAAATGCTCCTCTAGCCAGAGGAGACCACAGAGACTGTGGCAGGCTCAGTATCCACAGGAGAAAGAGGGAGAGGGCTGTGATGAAGGAAGGAAGAGAGAAAAGAAGTGAGTCAGCGAAGAGGAAGAAGAGATGTAACAGGGCCCCAGAGGAGGTGGAAGTGGTGTGGATAACTACTGTATCTAGACCAGAAGAACAGCACTATGAGGATATGCATTGCATACATGTGAAGGTTAAAGCTAACTGTTCTACAAGTTAAGTATGGGGCACTGTAGTAGCACAGCTGACCTATGAAAGGACATGAGGGAAATGCATGGTGATTTGTATTTTTTACAGAACCAATATTGGAAATACAAGTTATACTGTCATACATACAATATACACCAGTATTTAACACAGCACCACATAACATCAAATATTCTGATTTGTTTAGGGAACAGCAACATACAAACACATGTACAAACAGACCCGCCTGTTGGTTTGCGGTACTTGACTTCATCTATAATGTGATGGCACAGCAGGAGCCATCCCACTAGGCACAGACGTCAATTCAATGTCTATTCCACGTTGGTTCAACATCATTTCAATAAAATGACGTTGAAACAATGTTGATTCAACCAGTGTGTGCCCAGTCAGATGGCAAACAGTGTTAAGCCAAGTTAAAGCTGCAGCCCCAGTGCTAGTTAGCCCAAACCCATTGTTCTGATATGTTCCCTGTCTAGTCATGCTGAACCCTCCACCAGTGCTGTTTAGAATAGATATCTACTTCTATTCTATTCTATAGTACATGTCGTTGTGTTGATTTGAGCTCCATGGTAGCGCCACAGTCATCCTGGTGATAAGAAAACACTGGAGTTGGCCAATCTGTCACAGTACTAGCACACACACACACACACACACACACACACACACACACACACACACACACACACACACACACACACACACACACACACACACACACACGCACACACACACACACACCTCTACATCTTGTCCAAACAGATTTTCTATCACCTTCTCATCCACTGCCTTAGCCCATTTCAAGGTGTGTGATTGTGTGACAACGTGTGGAAACAGACACCAGTGGTCCAGTAGGTATATTGTGCTGTATTGGTGTGATAGGGTCCACAGACGGCTATAGCACCTCATGTAATCCCATGTTATGAAACCTGGCTTGGGCAAAGAGAGGGTGTCAATGACACCCACGCTAGCCTGGTCCCAGATCAGTTTGTGCTGTCTCGCCAACAGATTGACCAATACAGATGCAGAATCTCAATTTGACAAGTTTCTCACAGCAGGGAAATAATCCTATAGCAACAGGAAATTTGAATTATTATGTAGATTATTATATTATTTTAGTTGGTGATCCATTTTTTGTTAGGGTAAATCAAGTCTGAAATTTGTGGAAATTGCACAATTTAGAAGCCTTTTAAAATCTTGAATAGTCTAAGTTTGCATTATTTCCTGCTGTGCAGGACATTTCCTGCAACAACAGGATGATCAAATTAAGATCCTTCATCTGAAGGAGTTGGCAAGACAGCACGAACAAATCTGAGACCAGGCTACACCAAAGTCAAACAGTCAAATCATAGTGTGTTACGACAACACGGCTTGGCTACTGAGGGGACTGCTGGAACCCGTTCTCCATGATGACGTGTCAGTTGGAGCCTTTTGTGAGTCTGGAGCTGGGCTACAGCCATTACATAACAGATTAACTAACTAAGCTTTATAAGGTTTCTTAAAGACTATTCCGTTAATATGCCATTTTTGAGTTTCTGTTAGTGTCTCCTCCCTGTTTCTTTGAACCAGGTACAGGAATCAATAGGCTGGTGTACTAGTAGGGGCTGACTCATAGAGACTTTGAACCAGGTACAGAAATCAATAGGCTGGTGTACTAGTAGGGGCTGACTCATAGAGACTTTGAACCAGGTACAGGAATCAATAGGCTGGTGTACTAGTAGGGGCTGACTCATAGAGACTTTGAACCAGGTACAGAAATCAATAGGCTGGTGTACTAGTAGGGGCTGACTCATAGAGACTTTGAACCAGGTACAGAAATCAATAGGCTGGTGTACTAGTAGGGGCTGACTCATAGAGACTTTGAACCAGGTACAGGAATCAATAGGCTGGTGTACTAGTAGGGGCTGACTCATAGAGACTTTGAACCAGGTACAGAAATCAATAGGCTGGTGTACTAGTAGGGGCTGACTCATAGACTTTGAACCAGGTACAGAAATCAATAGGCTGGTGTACTAGTAGGGGCTGACTCATAGAGACTTTGAACCAGGTACAGGAATCAATAGGCTGGTGTACTAGTAGGGGCTGACTCATAGAGACTTTGAACCAGGTACAGAAATCAATAGGCTGGTGTACTAGTAGGGGCTGACTCATAGAGACTTTGAACCAGGTACAGGAATCAATAGGCTGGTGTACTAGTAGGGGCTGACTCATAGAGACTTTGAACCAGGTACAGGAATCAATAGGCTGGTGTACTAGTAGGGGCTGACTCATAGAGACTTTGAACCAGGTACAGAAATCAATAGGCTGGTGTACTAGTAGGGGCTGACTCATAGAGACTTTGAACCAGGTACAGGAATCAATAGGCTGATGTACTAGTAGGGGCTGACTCATAGAGATGTGTTGCACCCCAGAACTACTCAGTGATGCTCAATGATGCTGTTCAGAAAACAGAATATATGTTTTTCAGAAAATATGGCAAGTATAAACAATTTATTATTAGCCTATCACGAACTGGGCAGGATGTGTTTGAGTGTCTAACAAATCCATGCCTCGAGGTACTCACTCTTAAAAAGAACAGAACAGTGTGCATTGGTTTGGTATTTCAGGACTCTCTACTCAGCATAAAGGTTGAAGACATTATTCTTCAGCCACATGGATTTAAAAAAAAACTAGTTATGAATACCCCTGGACAGAAACACTTTTTTAATTCATTAACTACCACAGCTGATTAAACAAATAACCTAATCAGAAAGCCCTTGCTTAGTTGAATCAGGTGTGCTTGTTAAAGGAATGGATCCAGAAAGTGCAAATGGCCGGGGGTTCTCGAGCAGAGGTTTAGGATCCAGTGACGACGGCTGTAGTGACCATGCTCTTGGCTGAAGGAGTCTAAAGGTCTGTGTCCAGTCTCCAGACATCCACAGCAGGGACCAGGCTCTCTATCAGTCACCCCTATCTGAGGCGCTTCTGGCCCAGCTGGCCAGAATGTGGATTGTGTTGGATGTGACCATGGGGAGTTAATTTCTTTATTTTTATTTAACCTTTATTTAACTAGGCAAGTCAGTTAAGAGCAAATTCTTATTTACAATGACAGCCTACTGAGAAACAGTGGGTTAACCGCCTTGTTCAAGGGCAGAACAACAGATTTTTACCTTGTCAGCTTAGGGATTCAATCCAGCAACCTTTCGGTTACTGGCCTAACGCTCTAACCACTAGGCTACCTGCCGTACTGCAGTAAAGATTCAGACAATGGGTCTTATTTCTCAATGCACCTTTCTAAAAGCTTCCCATATGAGAGTCTTTAGAAACAGAAAGGTTGGATACAGCGTACCCACATAATTGCAACAGTTCAACTCAGAGACTGAGAGGTACCCCCAATCAACCAGAGCTGTCAAGGCTCTGAAAATAATGAACCTCTCTATAAATGACAAACAGGCATCAATGGATAACCTTCCTGTACAATATTATTAATATAATTATTGAGCCAGGATCGTGTTAAGTGTATCTGAGAACAAGGCCAAAGGAGATATACAATTGTCACACATATAACCACCCACCCACACACACACATGGCAAGTTTGTACACTCAGTGGCCAGTTTATAAGGTACAGCACTTTTACGAAAATGGTTTGCTCCTCAGACAGTAAGTCCGGTGGCCATGGCATGCTATATAACGCAGGCAGACAGGCATCGAGACATGCAGTTACTGTTCGATTGAACATTAGAATGTCATAACAAGTGACTTAAGTGACTTTGAGCGTGGAATGATCGTTAGTGCCAGGCGCGCCAGTTCCAGTATCTCAGAAACGTCTGGCCTTCTGGGCTTTTCACGCACAACAGTGTCTAGAGTTTACTGAGAATGGTGTGAGAAACAAAAAACATCCAGTCAGTGGCAGTATACAGGTAAAAGATATGTTTTTATTTATTTATTTTACCTTTATTTAACCAGGTAGGCCAGTTGAGAACAAGTTCTCATTTACAACTGCGACCTGGCCAAGATAAAGCAAAGCAGTGCGACACAAACAACAACACAGAGTTACACATGGAATAAACAAATGTACAGTCAATAACACAATAGAAAAAAATCTATATACAATGTGTGCAAATGAGGTAAGATTAGGGAGGTAAGGTAATAAATAGGCCGTAGTGGTGAAGTAATTACAATTTAGAAAATAAACACTGATAGATGTGCAGAAGATTATTTTTTTATCTTTATTTAACTAGGCAAGTCAGTTAAGATTAAGAACAAATTCTTATTTTCAATGACGGCCTAGGAACAGTGGGTTAACTGCCTGTTCAGGGGCAGAACGACAGATTTGTACCTTGTCAGCTCAGGGATACAAACTTGCAACCTTTCGGTTACTAGTCCAATGCTCTAACCACTAGGCTACCCTGCCGCCCCATGCGCAAGTAGAGATATTGGTGTGCAAAGGAGCAAAGAAAATATATAAATAACAATATTGGGATGAGGTAGTTGGATGGGCTATTTACAGATTGGCTATGTACAGGTGCAGTAATCGGTGAGCTGCTCTGACAGCTGATGCTTAAAGTTAGTGAGGGAGATATGAGTCTCCAGCTTCAGAGATTTTTGCAATTCGTTTCAGTCATTGGCAGCAGAGAACTGGAAGGAAAAGCAGCCAAAGGAGGAATAGGCTTTGTTGGTGACCAGTGAAATATACCTGCTGAAGCGTGTGCTATGTGTGGGTGCTGCTATGGTGACCAGTGACCTGAGATAAGGGGGGGCTTTACCTAGCAAAGGCTTATAGATGACCTGGAGCCAGTGGGTTTGGTGACGAATATGAAGCGAGGGCCAGCCAACTAGAGCATACAGGTCACAGTGGTGGGTAGTATATGGGGCTTTGGTGACAAAACTGATGTTTTACTACTACTGTGATAGACTGCATCCAATTTGCGTTGGAGGCTATTTTATAAATGACATTGCCGAAGTCAAGGATCAGTAGGTTAGTCAGTTTTACGAGTGTATATTTGGCAGCATGAGTGAAGAATGCTTTGTTGCTAAATAGGAAGACTGTTCTAGATGTAATTTTGGATTGGAGATGCTTAATGTAAGTCTGGAAGGAGAGTTTACAATCGAACCAGACACCTAGGTATTTGTAATTGTACACATATTCTAAGTCAGAACCGTCCAGAGTAGTGATGCTGGACGGGCGGGCAGGTGCGGGCAGCGATCGGTTGAAGAGCATGCATTGAGTTTTACTTGCATTTAAGAGCAGTTGGAGGCCACGGAAGGAGAGTTGTATGACATTGAAGCTCGTCTGGAGGTTAGTTAAAACTTCTTGACTATACTTGAGACGCAGATGTCTCAAGTAGACACCTGGAAATGCAAATGCGCTACGCTAAATGCTAAATGTACTCGTTAAAACTCAAACCTTGATCAAAATTCACAAGCAGGGTATTGAATTAAAGCTACACTCGTTGTGAACCTAGCCAACAAGTCAGATTTTTAAAATGCTTTTCGGCGAAAGCATGAGAAGCTATTATCTGATAGCATGCACCACCTGAAAATGCCTGAATGCGACGTAAACAAAGACTCTGCTTATCCGACGCAGCACAAAACGCAGAAATAAAATATAAAACATTCATTACCTTTGACGAGCTTCTTTCTTGGCACTCCTATATGCCCCATAAACATCACTATTGGGTCTTTTTTCGTTTAAATCGGTCCATATATACCCAAAATAGCTTTCTATGGAAGCTGTGTCATTCAGAAAAAAACATCGTTTTTTAACGCTGCATCATTTTTTAAAATTAAAAAAGTCGACGATAAACTTTCACAAAACACTTCGAAATCCTTTTGTAATCCAACTTTAGGTATTAGTAAACGTTTATAATCTATCAAAATGATTACAGGGCGATGTATATTCAATAGCTCCTCGTGTGCAAATCAATGGCTGCCCATGTCCACATTAACAACATCCTGGTGGAGACTGAAAGAAACGGAAGCCAGATAGATGGATTTTCCAACAAAAAATTCAATTGAAAATGACGACAATGGCGACATCGTGTGGAATTTGTATGAATTGCATGCAGGTCGATATTGAATTTTGTCCTCTTTTAACAACCCATGGAAGTGACTTATGGAAATTATTTTTAGCTTTCAGAGAGCAGTTTTTCTTGCGTTTTTCAATGAAACACACGATCTGTTATAGTCACAGCCGTGATTTAACCAGTTTTAGAAACTTCAGAGTGTTTTCTATCCACACATACTAATCATATGCATATACTATATTCCTGGCATGAGTAGCAGGACGCTGAAAAGTTGCGCGATTTTTAACAGAATGTTCGAAAAAGGAGGGGGTAGAAGTAAGAGGTTTTAACACAGTGTCCAAAGAAGGGCCAGAAGTATACAGAATGGTGTCGTCTGCGTAGAGGTGGATCAGAGAATCACCAGCAGCAAGAGCGACATCATTGATGTATACAGAGAAAAGACTCGGCCCGAGAATTGAACCCTGTGGCACCCCCATAGAGACTGCCAGAGGTCTAGGCAACTGGCCTTCCGATTTGACACACTGAACTCTGTCTGAGAAGTAGTTAGTGAAGCAGGCAAGGCAGTCATTTGCGAAACTAAGGCTGTTGAGTCTGTCAATAAGAATGTGGTGATTGCCAGAGTCGAAAGCCTTGGCCAGGTCGATGAATACGGCTTCACGGTATTGTCTTTTATTGATGGTGGTTATGATATCATTCAGGACCTTGAGTGTGGCTGAGGTGCACCCATGACCAGCTCGGAAACCAGATTGCATAGCGGAGAAGGTACGGTGGGATCCAAAACGGTCAGTAATCTATTTGTTAACTTGGCTTTCGAAGACCTTAGAAAGGCAGGGTAGGATAAATATAGGTCTGTAACAGTTTGGGTCTAGATTGTCTCCCCCTTTGAAGAGTGGAATGACCGCGGCAGCTTTCCAATCTTTGGGGATCTCAGACAATAAGAAAGAGAGTTTCAACAGGCTAGTAATAGGGGTTGCAAGAATTGCGGCAGATCATTTTAGAAAGAGAGGGTCCAGATTGTCTAGCCCAGATGATTTGTAGGGGTCCAGATTAACGGCACAGTACATAATGGCACAGTACAACAGTGGTGTGCAGAACGGCATCTCGGAATGCACAACTTGTTGGTCTTTGTCACGGATGGGCTATTGCAGCAGACGACCACGCCGGGTTCCACTCCTATCAGCTGAAAACAAGAAGAAGCGGCTACAGTGGGCATGCCATCACCAACACTGGACAATTGAAGAGTGGAAAAACATTGCCTAGTCTGACAAATCCCGGTTCCTGTTGCGTCCTGCTGATGGTAGAGTCAGGATTTGACGTAAGCAGCAGGAGTCGATGGCCTCATCCTGCCTGGTGTCAACGAGTATCCAAATCCATTGGACGTAGTGATCACAATATAGTAGCCATATCTAGCAAAACCAAAGTTACCAAGGCTGGGCCTTATAGGGTGTATAAGAGGTCATACAATACATTTAGTGGTGATTACTATGTTGATGGCATAAATAATATTATCTGCTCTGTGGTGTGTAATGAGGAGCAACCACCCACATTTGTGAAATTGCTTAGTTCAGTTACTAATGAGCATGCACGTGTTAAGGAAATGACTGTAAAACCTGTTAAATCCCCTTTGATTGATGAGGAATTGAAAAAGTGTATGGTTGAGAGGGGATGAGGCAAAAGGAATGGCAAATAAGTCTGGCTGCACAAACAGTTGGCAAACATACTGAAAATTTGAGAAATCATGTGACTAAACTGAATAAAAAGAAGAAACTAAACTATTAAACAAAGATAAATGACATAAAGAATGATAGTAAAAAGTGTTGGAGCACTCAGCTCTATCATTCATTGAATCTGATGGCTCAGTCATCTCTTAACTTCTTGATTCTACTTGAGACGCATATGTCTCAAGTAGGCACCTGGAAATGCAAATGCGCTACGCTAAATGCTAAATGTACTCGTTTAAACTCAAACCTTGATCAAAATTCACAAGCAGGGTATTGAATTAAAGCTACACTCGTTGTGAACCTAGCCAACAAGTCAGATTTTTAAAATGCTTTTCGGCGAAAGCATGAGAAGGTATTATCTGATAGCATGCACCACCTGAAAATGCCTGAATCCGACGCAGCACAAAACGCAGAAATAAAATATAAAACATTCATTACCTTTGACGAGCTTCTTTCTTGGCACTCCTATATGCCCCATAAACATCACTATTGGGTCTTTTTTTCGTTTAAATCGGTCCATATATACCCAAAATAGCTTTCTATGGAAGCTGTGTCATTCAGAAAAAAACATCGTTTTTTAACGCTGCATCATTTTTTAAAATTAAAAAAGTCGACGATAAACTTTCACAAAACACTTCGAAATCCTTTTGTAATCCAACTTTAGGTATTAGTAAACGTTTATAATCTATCAAAATGATTACAGGGCGATGTATATTCAATAGC
Organism: Oncorhynchus clarkii lewisi; assembly: GCF_045791955.1. Classification (NCBI taxonomy): domain Eukaryota; kingdom Metazoa; phylum Chordata; class Actinopteri; order Salmoniformes; family Salmonidae; genus Oncorhynchus; species Oncorhynchus clarkii. Next base: position 32,183 of record NW_027260860.1, read on the forward strand.
TCCTCGTGTGCAAATCAATGGCTGCCCATGTCCACATTAACAACATCCTGGTGGAGACTGGAAGAAACGGAAGCCAGATAGATGGATTTTCCAACAAAAAATTCAATTGAAAATGACGACAATGGCGACATCGTGTGGAATTTGTATGAATTGCATGCAATCCTCTTTTAACAACCCATGGAAGTGACTTATGGAAATTATTTTTAGCTTTCAGAGAGCAGTTTTTCTTGCGTTTTTCAATGAAACACACGATCTGTTATAGTCACAGCCGTGATTTAACCAGTTTTAGAAACTTCAGAGTGTTTTCTATCCACACATACTAATCATATGCATATACTATATTCCTGGCATGAGTAGCAGGACGCTGAAAAGTTGCGCGATTTTTAACAGAATGTTCGAAAAAGGAGGGGGTAGAAGTAAGAGGTTTTAAACCCAATGATGTTGCCAACTACTTTAATGATGTTTTCTTGGCAAGATTAGCAAACTTAAGCATGACATGCCAGCAACAAACGCCAACCCTACACTTCCAAGTATAACTGACCAAATGATGAAATACAAGCGTTGGCATTATGAATTCCGTAAAGTGAGTGTGGAAGAGGTGAAGAAATTATTGTTGTCTATCAACAATGACAAGCCACCTGGGTCTGACAATGGATGGAAAAGGACTGAGGATAATAGCCTACTAGAAAGTGTTTACCCTCAGGTCTGGAGGGAAGCAAAAGTCATTCCACTACTTAAGAATAGTAAAGCCCCTTTTACCGCTCAAATAACAGACCAATCAGCTTACCAAAACCCTTAGTAAACTTTTAGACACATGTTGTTTGGCCAGATACAATGATCGTATTCAATTAGAAAACAGACTTTCAGCACACTTATAGGGAAGAGCGTTCAACATGCACGGCACTTACACAAATGACTGATGATTGACGGAGAGAAATTGATGATAAAAAAAGATTGTGGAAGCTGTTTAGTTAGACTTCAGTGTGGCTTTAGACATTATCGATCATAGTCTCCTGCTGGAAAAACATATGTGTTAGGGCTTTACACCCCCTGCTATATAAAGAGTTACCTGTCTAACAGTACACAGAGGGTGTTCTTTAATGGAAGCCTCTCCAACATAATCCAGGTAATATCAGGCATTCAGCAGGGCAGCTGTCTAGGCCCCTCACTTCTTTCAGTCTTTACTAATGACCTGCCACTGGCATTGAGTAAAGTGTCAATGTATGCGGATGACTCAACACTATACACGTCAGCAACTACAGCAAGTGAAATCACTGCAACACTTAATGGCTAGGGCCAATTTTTTTCAATTTCCACCTGACTGACGTGCCCAAAGTAAACTGCCTGTTGCTCAGGCCATGAAGCCAGGATATGCATATTATTGGTACCATTGGAAAGAAAACACTCTGAAGTTTGTAGAAATGTTACAATAATGTAGGCAACTATAACACAATAGATATGGTAAGAGACAATCCAAAGAAAAACCAACCAGATTGTTTTTGAGAGCCCAAGCTCTTCCAATGGAACGTAGAGGGAAACAATTAAATCTATCTCCCAGTATGCAATTCCTATAGCTTCCACTGGGTGTCAGTAGTCTTTGTGCAAAGTTTCAGGCTTGTTTCTTCTTTAAAAAAAATTAAAAAATATGAGTTTTACTATAGGGACACAGACTTGGAAATCTGTGTATGCGCGTGCAATGAATAGGACCGCACCTGCTAATATCACTTTCCTATTGAACACACTTCTTTCCGTATTAAATATTATAGTTTAATTACATTTTGTGGTACCTGAGGATTTAATAGAAACGTATTTTGACTTGTTGAAACAAAGTTTTGGGGTACATTTTCGGATTCCTATCTTGACATGTTGAACGAGTGGATTACGCAAATCGATGGTGCAAACTAGACAGACTTTTTGGGATATAAAAAAATATTTTATCTAACAAAGCGACACTACATGTTATAGCTGTGACCCTTTGGATGACAAATCAGAAGAAGATTTTCAAAAAGTAAGTGAACATTTAATCGCTATTTGTGAATTTATGAAAACTGTGCCGGTGGAAAAATATTTTCACGTGGGGCGTGGCATGCTTTCGCTGTAAAGCCTACTGTAAATCGGACAATGCAGTTAGATTAACACGAATTTAAGCTTTTAACCAATATAAGATGTATGTACCTAAATGTTTAATATCCATAATTTGTATTATTATTTATTTATTTGAATAGTGCGCCCTACAGTTACACCGGAAGTTGTCCCGCTAGCGGGATGCCTAGCCTTACAAAGAGCTGCAGTCAGTTTCAGAATGGGTGGCAAGAAATAAGTTAGTCCTAAATATTTCAAAAACTAAAAGCATTGTATTTGAGACAAATCATTCACTAAACCCTAAACCTCAACTTAACCTTGTAATGAATAATGTGGAAATTGAGCAAGTTGAGGTGACTAAACTGCTTGGAGTAACCCTGGATTGTAAACTGTCATGGTCAAAACATGTTGATGCAACATAAGCTAAAATTGGGAGAAGTCTGTCCATAATAAAGCGCTGCTCTGCCTTTTTAACAACACTATCAACAGCGCAGGTCCTACAGGCCCTAGTTTTGTCGCCCCTGGACCACTGTCCAGTTGTGTGGTCTGGTGCCACAAAGACATGAATAATATGCATATCAATCTCTCATGGCTCAAAGTAGAGGAGAGATTGACTTCAGCACTACATGTTTTTGTAAGAAGTGTTGACATGTTGAATGCACCGACCTATCTGTTTAAACTACTAGCACCGAACTCGGACACGCATGTGAAAAGTGTTATGAAGTGTAATGTCATGTAATATTATAAGTGCCTTAATGTTGCTGGACCCCAGGAAGACTAGCTGCTGCCTTGGCAGGAACTACTGCTGATCCTTAATAATAAACCCCAGGAAGACTAGCTGCTGCCTTGGCAGGAACTAATGCTGATCCTTAATAAACCCCAGGAAGACTAGCTGCTGCCTTGGCAGGAACTAATGCTGATCCTTCATAAATACAAATACGGGCTGGTGGCGGTGTTGTAATGATGTGGGGAATGTTTGGTCCCTTGATACCAATTGAACATGTTTCCATGCTCCAAAGAATTCAGGCTGCTCCAAAGAATTCAGGCTGCTCTGGAGGCAAAAGGGGGTCCGACCCAGTACCAGATGGGTGTACCTAATAAACTGTCCAGAGTGTTAAATAGCATGTTTATTCTGTTGTACTGAACCATTTAATTTATGTTCATATTCATATGTTTTACTATGTCTTATTGTTGTTGCGTTGTCGAGAGGGAACCATTAAGTAGGCATTTCATTGGACGATTAAGAAGGCATTTCATTGGACGATGTTTACCATGTGTATCCTGTACATACTGCCGAGTGGCGCAGCGTTCTAAAGCACTGTATCTCAGTGCTAGAGGCGTCACTACAGACCCTGGTTTGATCCTGAGCTGTGTCACAACCAATTGGGAGTCCAATAGGGCGGCATACAATTGGCACAGCGTCGCCCGGGTTAGGGGAGGGTTTGGCTGGGGTGGGCTGTCATTGTAAAATAAGAATTTGTTCTTAATCAATTTGCCTAGTTAAATAAAGATTAAATACAAAAATAGGATTAATAAAACGTGAACATGCGCACACACACACACAAACACACACACACACACACACAAACACACACACACACACACCCCTCTGAGGCCATGCCAGGGCCTGATGGCCGGCCGGGTGGTGTGTGGGCTGCCATTATCCATACCACTCAGGAGCAGCATGGTATTATGTAATCACAAGCTGTGGAATATATTGTTTGTTTGCAATTACCAACTCACCAAGAGCTTCATATTGCAACAAATAAAATACAACTTTATTATCCATTGGTTGGAACGGAAATGTGTGTTCTGCCTTTCACACACACACACACACACACACACACACACACACACACACACACACACACACACACACACACACACACACACACACACACACACACACACACACACACACACACTGAGATGTACAGGGTCAGCAGCAGAGCAGTTCCCGGTCCGCCTCTCTAAACTCTATGCTATTGTTGCCCCATATTGGAAAATAAAGTGGACCCTGGATACTCAGTGTGCTGCATCTTGATATAGAAAAGTAGGACGTGGTTCAGCTGGGTGACTAGCTTACAGACAATACAATGTCTTCTTATCTTGAAAAATGCAGAAAATACATTCTCTTCTTATCTTGCAATATGCAGAAAATACAATGTCTTCTTATCTTGAAAAATACAGAAAATACATTATCTTCTTATCTTGAAATATGCAGAAAATACGATGTGTTCTTATCTTGCAATATGCAGAAAATACATTATCTTCTTATCATGCAATATGCAGAAAATTCAATGTGTTCTTATCTTGCAATATGCAGAAAATACAATGCGTTATTATCTTGCAATATGCTGAAAATACATTATTTTCTTATCTTGCAATATGCAGAAAATACATTCTCTTCTTATCTTGCAATATGCAGAAAATACATTTTCTTATCTTGCAGTATGCAGAAAATACATTCTCTTCTTATCTTGCAATATGCAGAAAATGCATTATCTTCTTATCTTGCAATATGCAGAAAATACATTCTCTTTTTATCTTGCAATGGACAGAAAATACAATATCTTCTTATCAAATAAAATAAAATAAAATGTATTTATAAAGTCCTTCTTACATCAGCTGATATCTCAAAGTGCTGTACAGAAAACCAGCCTAAAACCCCAAACAGCAAGCAATGCAGGTGTAGAAGCACGGTGGCTAGGAAAACCTAGAAAGGCCAAAACCTAGGAAGAAACCTAGAGAGGAAGCAGGCTATGAGGGGTGGCCAGTCCTCTTCTGGCTGTGCCGGGTGAGATTATAACAGACATGGCCAAGATGTTCAAATGTTCATAGATGACCAGCAGGGTCAAATAATAATAATCACAGTGGTTGTCGAAGGTGCAGGTCTTTTCATAGCCGGTCTTTTCATAGACTTTTCATAGCCGATCATTAAGAGTATCTCTACCGCTCCTGCTGTCTCTAGAGAGTTGAAAACAGCAGGTCTGGGACAGGTAGCACGTCCGGTGAACAGGTCAGGGTTCCATAGCCGCAGGCAGAACAGTTGAAACTGGAGCAGCAGCACGGCCAGGTGGACTGGGGACAGCAAGGAGCCATCATGACAGGTAGTTCTGAGGCATGGTCCTAGGGCTCAGGTCCTCCCAGAGAGAGAAAGAAAAAAAGAAAGAAAGAGAGAGATAATTAGAGAAAGCATACTTAAATTCACACAGGACACCAGATAAGACAGGATAAGCCCCCCGATACATAAACTACACTGTGGCCCCATCCGATGATATCCCCGGACAGGGCCAAACAGGCAGGATATAACCACACCCACTTTGCCAAAGCACAGCCCCCACACCACTAGAGGGATATCTTCAACCACCAACTTACCATCCTGAGACAAAGCCGAGTATAGCCCACAAAGATCTCCGCCACGGCACAACCCAAGAGGGGGGTGCCAACCCAGACAGGAAGATAACGTCAGTGACTCAACCCATTCAAGTGACGCACAACTCCTTGGGATGGCATGGAAGAGCACCAGTAAGCCAGTGACTCAGCCGCTGTAATAGGGTTAGAGGCAGAGAATCCCAGTGGAAAGAGGGGAACCGGCCAGGCAGAGAAAGCAAGGGCGGTTCATTGCTCCAGAGCCTTTCCGTCACCTTCACACTCCTGGGCCAGACTACACTCAATCATATGACCCACTGAAGAGATGAGTCTTCAGTAAAGACTTAAAGGTTGAGACCGAGTCTGCGTCTCTCACATGGGTAGGCAAACCATTCCATAAAAATTGAGCTCTATAGGAGAAAGCCCTGCATCCAGCTGTTTGCTTAGAAATTCTAGGGACAGTTAGGAGGCCTGCGTCTTGTGACCGTAGCGTACGTGTAGGTATGTACGGCAGGACTAAATCGGAAAGATAGGTAGGAGCAAGCCCATGTAATGCTTTGTAGGTTAGCAGTAAAACCTTGAAATCAGCCCTTGCCTTAACAGGAAGCCAGTGTGGAGAGGCTAGCACTGGAGGAATATGATCACATTTTTAGCACTAACTGAAGTTTATTTAGTGCTTTATCCGGGTAGCCGGAAAGTAGAGCATTGCAGTAGTCTAACCTAGAAGTGACAAAAGCATGGATACATTTTTCTGCATCATTTTCGGACAGACTTTTTCAGATTTTTGCAATGTTAAGTAGATGGAAAAATACGGTCCTTGAAACAGTCTTGGTATGTTCGTCAAAAGAGAGATCAGGGTCCAGAGTAACGCCAAGGTCCTTCATAGTTTTATTCTTAACAATGTCTGCATACTCCTGACGATTCATTTTTCAAATCATATGAGCAAACAATATTTTGCTTTATCTGGGACGCTAAACCAGACAAAATAAAACGTGCCTATCTATATATTGAATATGAATTGGGTGGGTTGAGATTATTAAATGTAAAAGCACTAAACCTCTCTCTAAAAGCTTCACTTATTCAAACGTTTTATTTGAACCCTAAATGGTTCTCAAGTAGATTACTAAGAAAAGCTCATCCATTGTTTAAAAATGGCCTTTTTGCCATTGTGCCGATTGCCATGTCTCATTTTCGATTAATTGAAAATGATACTTTTTTCAAAGTATCTCTCTTTTTCAAACAAGCATTGCAGAGCTGGCTACAATTTCAATTTCATCCCCCTGAAAAGATAGAACAAATATTACAAAAAATATTATGGCTGAACTCAAATGTGCTGGTTGATAAAATACCTGTATTTATGGGAAAGATGTTTGAAAAGGGTATTTTGTTGTTAAATGATATTGTAAATTGCAACGGTAGAGTTATGTCTTTCATGGAGTAATCAGAATTGTATGGGAAAGTCTGCTCAATCAAAGAGTGCAATCAATTGATTACAGCATTACCCCAAAAATGGAGGAGGCAGGTGGCAGCGGGAGGAGGTAGGGAACTGGTCTGTCTGCTCAATATAAAGGATCTAATCTGGCGGAGAAACAAAAATAGCATAAATAGGAAAGTACAGTGCCTTGCGAAAGTATTCGGCCCCCTTGAACTTTGCGACCTTTTGCCACATTTCAGGCTTCAAACATAAAGATATAAAACTGTATTTTTTTGTGAAGAATCAACAACAAGTGGGACACAATCATGAAGTGGAACGACATTTATTGGATATTTCAAACTTTTTTAACAAATCAAAAACTGAAAAATTGGGCGTGCAAAATTATTCAGCCCCTTTACTTTCAGTGCAGCAAACTCTCTCCAGAAGTTCAGTGAGGATCTCTGAATGATCCAATGTTGACCTAAATGACTAATGATGATAAATACAATCCACCTGTGTGTAATCAAGTCTCCGTATAAATGCACCTGCACTGTGATAGTCTCAGAGGTCCGTCAAAAGCGCAGAGAGCATCATGAAGAACAAGGAACACACCAGGCAGGTCCGAGATACTGTTGTGAAGAAGTTTAAAGCAGGATTTGGATACAAAAAGATTTCCCAAGCTTTAAACATCCCAAGGAGCACTGTGCAAGCGATAATATTGAAATGGAAGGAGTATCAGACCAGTGCAAATCTACCAAGACCTGGCCGTCCCTCTAAACTTTCAGCTCATACAAGGAGAAGACTGATCAGAGATGCAGCCAAGAGGCCCATGATCACTCTGGATGAACTGCAGAGATCTACAGCTGAGGTGGGAGACTCTGTCCATAGGACAACAATCAGTCGTATATTGCACAAATCTGGCCTTTATGGAAGAGTGGCAAGAAGAAATCCATTTCTTAAAGATATCCATAAAAAGTGTTGTTTAAAGTTTGCCACAAGCCACCTGGGAGACACACCAAACATGTGGAAGAAGGTGCTCTGGTCAGATGAAACCAAAATTGAACTTTTTGGCAACAATGCAAAATGTTATGTTTGGCGTAAAAGCAACACAGCTGAACACACCATCCCCACTGTCAAACATGGTGGTGGCAGCATCATGGTTTGGGCCTGCTTTTCTTCAGCAGGGACAGGGAAGATGGTTAAAATTGATGGGAAGATGGATGGAGCCAAATACAGGACCATTCTGGAAGAAAACCTGATGGAGTCTGCAAAAGACCTGAGACTGGGACGGAGATTTGTCTTCCAACAAGACAATGATCCAAAACATAAAGCAAAATCTACAATGGAATGGTTCAAAAATAAACATATCCAGGTGTTAGAATGGCCAAGTCAAAGTCCAGACCTGAATCCAATCGAGAATCTGTGGAAAGAACTGAAAACTGCTGTTCACAAATGCTCTCCATCCAACCTCACTGAGCTCGAGCTGTTTTGCAAGGAGGAATGGTAAAAAATGTCAGTCTCTCGATGTGCAAAACTGATAGAGACATACCCCAAGCGACTTACAGCTGTAATCGCAGCAAAAGGTGGCGCTACAAAGTATTAACTTAAGGGGGTTGAATAATTTTGCACGCCCAATTTTTCAGTTTTTGATTTGTTAAAAAAGTTTGAAATATCCAATAAATTTCGTTCCACTTCATGATTGTGTCCCACTTGTTGTTGATTCTTCACAAAAAAATACAGTTTTATATCTTTATGTTTGAAGCCTGAAATGTGGCAAAAGGTCGCAAAGTTCAAGGGGGCCGAATACTTTCGCAAGGCACTGTATACCAGTTTCATTTGAGGACCAGGATGTTGACAACTGTGCCATACAGATTGCAAAATAGTTGGGAAGAGGGTTTTGATGTACCAATTCCATCGTACAGGGTGTATGAGTTGATATATTTGTGGCGGCAGGTAACCTAGTGGTTATTTTATTTTTTTTTTTTTTATTTCACCTTTATTTAACCAGGTAGGCTAGTTGAGAACAAGTTCTCATTTGCAACTGCGACCTGGCCAAGATAAGGCATAGCAGTGTGAACAGACAACACAGAGTTACACATGGAGTAAACAATTAACAAGTCAATAACACAGTAGAAAAAAGGGGAGTCTATATATACATTGTGTGCAAAAGGCATGAGAAGGTAGGCAAATAATTACAATTATGCAGATTAACACTGGAGTGATAAATGATCAGATGGTCATGTACAGGTAGAGATATTGGTGTGCAAAAGAGCAGAAAAATAAATAAATAAAAACAGTATGGGGATGAGGTAGGTGAAAATAGGTGGGCTATTTACCAATAGACTATGTACAGCTGCAGCGATCGGTTAGCTGCTCAGATAGCTGATGTTTGAAGTTGGTGAGGGAAATAAAAGTCTCCAACTTCAGCGATTTTTGCAATTCGTTCCAATCACAGGCAGCAGAGAACTGGAACGAAAGGCGGCCAAATGAGGTGTTGGCTTTAGGGATGATCAGTGAGATACACCTGCTGGAGCGCGTGCTACGGATGGGTGTTGCCATCGTAACCAGTGAACTGAGATAAGGCGGAGCTTTACCTAGCATGGACTTGTAGATGAGCTGGAGCCAGTGGGTCTGGCGACGAATATGTAGCGAGGGCCAGCCGATTAGAGCATACAAGTCGCAGTGGTGGGTGGTATAAGGTGCTTTAGTGACAAAACGGATGGCACTGTGATAAACTGCATCCAGTTTGCTGAGTAGAGTGTTGGAAGCAATTTTGTAGATGACATCGCCGAAGTCGAGGATCGGTAGGATAGTCAGTTTTACTAGGGTAAGTTTGGCGGCGTGAGTGAAGGAGGCTTTGTTGCGGAATAGAAAGCCGACTCTTGATTTGATTTTCGATTGGAGATGTTTGATATGGGTCTGGAAGGAGAGTTTAGAGTCTAGCCAGACACCTAGGTACTTATAGATGTCCACATATTCAAGGTCGGAACCATCCAGGGTGGTGATGCTGGTCAGGCGTGCGGGTGCAGGCAGCGAACGGTTGAAAAGCATGCATTTGGTTTTACTAGCGTTTAAGAGCAGTTGGAGGCCACGGAAGGAGTGCTGTATGGCATTGAAGCTCGTTTGGAGGTTAGATAGCACAGTGTCCAAGGACGGGCCGGAAGTATATAGAATGGTGTCGTCTGCGTAGAGGTGGATCAGGGAATCGCCCGCAGCATGAGAAACATCATTGATATATACAGATATATATATATATATATACAGTTAGACCGTTGGACTAGAAACCGAAAGGTTGCAAGATTGAATCCCCGAACTGACGAGGTAAAAATCTGTCGTTCTGCCCCTGAACAAGGAAGTCAACCCACTGTTCCTAGGCTGTCAATGAAAATAAGAATGTATTATTAACTGACTCGCCTAGTTAAATAAAGGTCAAATGGGTCAAACTTTGTGCTTTTCAGCAAAAATGATTATATTGAATTGTTGCCACCAAATTTTTTTTGAATATTTGGGGCATAAAATCACAGAATCTCTGCAGATTTTGTTTTCAGGATACAGAATCAATAGACAGTTTATTTTGGTATTTCCCTCAGGTGGCCTGTTTCTGTTTCAGATTCAGGAATGGCTGAAAATGCATAACATTGATCTAAAATCGACCCTAGAAATAGTACTGTTAGGAGATCTGGAGAGTAATTTACTAATATACTAATACTCTTAGTAAAAGTATTTATCTTCAACTCGCAATCTGTGGATTCTATTCGATTAGATAGATTGAAATTGTACATTAAAGATATATGTTGCATAGAAATCCGAAGTGGGTGGCCAGCAGAGATAGGTGGGATGGGCTGAGGGAAGCTGAGGGTTGGGATGTGGAATTGGAGACAAGTGGAAGTGGAGTTGCTGGGCAGGAGATAGAATTATGGTCAAAGATAAAAGTATAAAAAATAAAGTCAAAATAAAACATAATAAAAAGTAAGTTGGAACGACACTGAGGGGCAGTGTTTTTACAGTTAATGCCGGTTTGCCTGAGGCAGGCGTTTGTACACATGCATATACACATACCCTCATTGAAATACACACATACACGGACACACACACATGTAAATAGTGCCAGATACGCCCTCAAACAGATCCTGGATGCTTCTGTGTGTCGCTCTGAATGGGAGTCTGTTGGATGACTGGTATGGTGTAGTTCTTGAGCGACTTCACTGCAAGTATATTGTATGTTTTGGATATTCAATAAAAACATTTTTTTTTACATGTAATAAAAGGAGCCAGATCAGATGGGAAAGTCGAGTGTGGTAGCGTCTGCTGAACTCATCAGCTGATATTGCATCAATTGGATTCCCACTCTTACGTGCTACTTACAGTACATGGGGTGTATTAAAGTTGCCCAGATTACACATGCTTCCTCCATGCCGGATGTCAAGCACACGCATGCGCTGGTGTCTCTTGCTGCCTTTGCCATTGCTGCAGTAACGAGCTGTTACTCGCTATGCTTTGCTGTTTTCTGATATCCCACCACCACCCCAGCCCCCACCTGCCTAGGTTCTGGGTTTCTTCCTGGGGATTTGGTATAGCATATCGTGCTCAATGCCTGTAGTTATTTTATCATCTTTATATGATGCTTCACTCTGTCAGTAAGCTACCCTGAAGGAGCAGTCTAACTCCAAGACTAATGTAATCTTTTGGAATAAATGGTTAATTGTGCACGTGGTGTTTCCTTTCTGAACTCTGAAAGCATGCAACGTCCAGACTGATCTTTGAAGGTGAACGCTGTATACACACGACACCCTTGATACTTCTCCAGTCTTCTCAGTAAACAAGGATACGGTGTTATTTTTCCCTGGCATTCGGAAAGGTAGCGTTAACGGTATCGCTGCTGCTGCCTCGGTTCCACGCCATATTCAACATCAAAGACCACTGCAGCCTTTTGAAAAATCAATCTATCTCTCAGTGCAGCTGTCCTACTAACTACAGTACAACCAATGTGATGGCAGTCTAAAAATGCCATGACTGATGCACACGTGCTCAAGTAATTACCAAACCTAGTGTGTTTGTGTCACCAGGTCCCCTCTGTGGTTTATGTAAAAGAGCAACTTGTGCTTTAATCTGTATTCGGTTAGTTTCCCACTTCTGGGCGGTGTGTGAGGGAGGTGTGTGTCCTGTTGTGTTGTTTTCACATTAATCCTGTTGTTGTTTCTGAGAAAGTGAAAGTTTGACATCAAAGATAGATTATTCATTCACGTTGTTAGGTTCTAATTCTCAGAGTAAAAACACAATGGACACTATGAAAGCTTAACAAGAGGATCAATACAGCTGCATTAGACAAAAACCTTTTCACACAAGCACTGATATTTAACCCTTCCTCCTAGGCTGAGTCTCCTCCTACACATCTGTACAAACATTGTTCACACAAGCACTGATATTTAACCCTTCCTCCTAGGCTGAGTCTCCTCCTACACATCTGTACAAACATTGTTCACACAAGCACTGATATTTAACCCTTCCTCATTGGCTGAGTCTCCTCCTACACATCTGTACAAACATTGTTATTTACTGCTAGGCAGGACACTAGTGATATGGGCCATACACTTTTATTTCTCCCTTAAGATGACCTGACCTGACCTCAACCCCCCTCAATCACTAATCCATGGCTCTCTCCCCTTATCAATGCGTGCCGCATGCAATCGCTTCCCTGCACTCAACACATTTCAAGCTTAATTGCACACACTATATTGATTTATATTAATTTATTTCACCTTTATTTAACCATGTAGGCTAGTTGAGAACAAGTTCTCATTTGCAACAGCGACCTGGCCAAGATAAAGCATAGCAGTTCGACACATACAACAACACAGAGTTACACATGGAATAAACAAAACATACAGTCAATAATACAGTAGAACAAAAGAAAACAAAAAGTCTATATACAGTGAATGCAAATGAGGTAAGTTAAGGAAATAAATAGGCCATGGTGGCGAAGTAATTACAATATAGCAATTAAACACTGGAATGGTGGATCGACACAAGATGAATGTGCAGGTAGAGATATTGGGGTGCAAAGGAACAAAATAAATGAATAAATACCAGTATGGGGATGAGGTAGGTAGATAGATGGGCTGTTTACAGATAGGCTATGTACAGGTGCAGTGAACTGTAAGCTGCTCTGACAGCTGGTGCTTAAAGCTAGTGAGGGAGATGTGAGTTTCCAGCTTCAGAGATTTTTGCAATTCGTTCCAGTCATGGGCAGCAGAGAACTGGAAGGAAAGACGACCAAAGGAGGAATTGGCTTTGGGGGTGACCAGTGAGATATGCCTGCTGGAGCGAGTGCTACGAGTGGGTGCTGCTATGGTGACTAGTGAGCTGAGATAAGGCGGGGCTTTACTTAGCAGAGACTTGTAGATAACCTGTAGCCAGTGGGTTTGGCGACGAGTATGAAGCGTGGGCCAACCAACGAGATCGTACAGGTCGCAATGGTGGGTAGTTTATGGGGCTTTGGTGACAAAACGGATGGCACTGTGATAGACTGCATCCAGTTTGTTGAGTAGACTGTTGCAGGCTATTTTATAGATGACATCACCGAAGTTGAGGATCGGTAGGATGGTCAGTTTTACGAGAGTATGTTTGGCAGCATGAGTGAAGGATGCTTTGTTGCGATTCTAGATTTAATTTTGGATTGGAGATGCTTAATGTGAGTCTGGAAGGAGAGTTTACAGTCTAACCAGACACCTAGGTATAAGTAGTTGTCCACGTATTCTAAGTCAGAGCTGTCCAGAGTAGTGATGCTGGACGGGCGAGCAGGTGCGGGCAGTGATCGATTGAATAGCATTCATTTAGTTTTACTTGCGTTTAAGAGCAGTTGGAGGCCACGGAAGGAGAGTTGTATGGCATTGTAGCTTGTCTGGAGGTTAGTTAACACAGTGTCCAAGGAGGGGCAGGAAGTATACAGAATGGTGTCGTCTGCGTAGAGATGGACCAGAGAATCACCCGCAGCAAGAGCAACATCATTGATGTATACAGAAAAGAGAGTCGACCCGAGAATTGAACCCTGTGGCACACCCATAGAGACTGTCAGAGGTCCAGACAACAGGCCCTCTGATTTGACACACTGAACTCTATCAGAGAAGTAGTTGGTAAACCAGGCGAGGCAATCATTTGAGAAACCAAGGCTGTCGAGTCTGCCAATAAGAATGTTGGGATTGACAGAGTCGAAAGCCTTGGCCAGGTCGATGAATACGGCTGCACAGTAATGTCTCTTATCGATGGCGGTTATGATGTCGTTTAGAACCTTGAGCGTGGCTGAGGTGCACCCATGACCAGCTCTGAAACCAGATTGCATAGCGGAGAAGGTAAGGTGGGATTCGAAATGGTCAGTAATCTGTTTGTTAACTTGGCTTTCGAAGACCTTAGAAAGACAGGGTAGGATAGATGTAGGTCTGTAGTAGTTTGGGTCTAGAGTGTCACCCCCTTTGAAGAGGGGGATGACCGCGGCAGCTTTCCAATCTTTGGGAATCTCAGATGATACGAAAGAGAGGTTGAACAGGCTAGTAATAGGGGTTGCAACAATTTCGGCAGATTATTTTAGAAAGAGAGGGTCCAGATTGTCTAGCCCGGCTGATTTGTAGGGGTCCAGATTTTGCAGCTCTTTCAGAACATCAGCTATCTGGATTTGGGTAAAGGAGAAATGGTGGGGGCTTTGGCGGGTTGCTGTGTAGTGTGCCGGGCAGTTGACCGGGGTAGGGGTAGCCATGTGGAAAGCATGGCCAGCCGTAGAGAAATGCTTATTGAAATTCTCAATTATAGTGGAATTATAGTTATATATACCTTCCTCCTATAACCATTAACTTCTGGTGTAGACCCTCTAAACCTCAGCACTCCATCAATGACATGAATAAGTATATTTTCATAATCTCAGAACCCAACAACGTATAATCAAAGTTGTAAAGACTTTTATATAGGTGTGTATGTATCCATTTGTGTGTACTTCCCTGCGTTCAAGTGTGTGCTTGCCAGTCCAGTGCTTTCAGACAGGTTTGTGGGCGTGCATTTGTTTGCGTGCATATGTTTGCGTGCATATGTGTGTCAGAGGGTTGATGAGAGAGACCTGTCACTATCTGTCGATAACAGCTCAGCTGGACCAGAGACAGTCACAGAGCTGCTACTGTCACTAGTTCTCTGTCATGACCATTGACCAACAGGTAGTGAGCAACAGGTAGTAGTAGGGGGTGATTGTTCCAACACAGAAAATGTGCACGGCTCTTTGCTGATTGGAAAATTTGTAGCAGATTGTCATCTGGTGGGAGTATGACCTCAAAACAGAGTTGGATCCTACCTGTTGGTCATTTGAGACACACAAAAGTGATGTACAGTTTATCAGAATAGTTCTGAAACAAACTTACTTGAGGCAATTACATAGGAAAAATATGCATTACTGAATTATCAAAGTTCATGTGAAATCCATAGGGTTTTACAAAACAAAATAAAAATTAACTATTTATATCAAAGAGAGAAAAAACATCCAAGATGGGATTACATAATGAATGAATGTGAAGCTTTCTGGGGAAAAGGTTTTACCGCCACCACTTAATATCAAGGAGCTACTTTAATCAGAGAGACAACGTTGACATTGTCATCCCATCTCTGTCTCAGTGGTCCATTCAAAATGTCCTCCAAGAGTTGCTGAACTTCCTCTCCACTTCACTTTCAGAAAGACAGAGTGAAAGATAGAGAGAAAGAGGGGGGGGGGGGCAGGTACAGAGAAGGAGAGACAGAGAGACAGACAGGGAGATAAGATAGAGGGAGAGAGAGAAAAAGACTACAAAGAGAAGGTAGAGGGAGAGAGAGAGCAGATAGTGTTCTTTACCTCATCTGGATAAGGTTGTCACAGAGTCACAGTGGCAGCCAATCCCCTGCTGATCCTGTCGGTGTTGCCTATCCATTATCTTATGTCAGATGACGTCACTTCTACCCGAAGCTCATCCCTCAACTGATTGGTGGAAGCATTCAGAATTTTGTGTGCAGCACTAGGCAGTGTGACTGGCTCAGTGTGACTGGATCAGCTAGCAAGCTAATGTTGGACAAATTTAAGCTACCTTTCGTGCATATTGTCAAACTTCAGAAATACTGATTCTTGATACACAAAACCCTTTAGCTAGATGTAAAACGTTGCGACTAAGACTTCCTCACCAAAAACACATCAACATTATTAACAGATGAACTGCTCTAGTTTAGATGAACTCAGTCTGTTTTGAGGATGAGATGGGGTTCATTAGGGGATGTCACCTAGGTCAAATTGTTGAGTGTTAGAAAGCACATTGTAGCCCAACTACTTTTGATCAATCCCATGAGTCTTTGCGAGATACGAGACAGATCCGTGCAGGAGGAATCGTTGCGCTATCTGACGTAAGGAAATGTTCTCCCTTTCACTCTTCTCTGCTCGTGAGCTCGCCAATCATATTCAGCCTTGGGATGTCTAGAACTCTGTTGGAGGGATGATTACGTGAAATTCCATAATTTCATGTTTTGTTGATGGTGGTGGAAAATGCTGTCTCAGGCACCACTCCAGAATCTCCCATAAGTGTTCAATTGAGTTGAGATCTGGTGACTGAGACAGGATGATAATTGTTTAATTAACTCATGAACCACACCTGTGTGGAAGATAACTACAACCTCTAGTTAAATTGATCACAGACTGGCACACATAGCTGCAGGAAGTAGTTTGGGGGTTTATGAATGTTTTCTTGTCAATGTGCTGTAGCACCCTCAGCACCTCTACTTCCAGGGGCTATGCTGGTACCTGGCAGCTCTAACTACATACTCCAGCAGAAAAATTGTGACATTTGACACATTAGGTCTACATATAGCTAGCCCTCCTGGACTCATCACTACAACCTATAGCCTACTCACTGTCTGACCATGCCATTCAAGTGGGGGAAAGAAGTCTCCCTGAGTACTGAACCTCAATTATATTAAACATTCATATTCACTGCATTAGTACACCGTTAGAAAAGACATGTGTGCTGTAAGAGGCTAATTTAATTTCCAAACCGAACTCACTGTTGACTACTTTAGGCTAGAAAACGGCTCTCACATTGCACTCACGCACGATATTAGAGACCTCATCCAAAGACACTTTGGTATACACGGGATGGTGTTCACTTATGAAACTCCGCGCACTCTTTTCACAAACAGATCGAACAGATCTCACAAGGCAAAGCATGACTCGTCTGTGCTGGGATCTAATGATGACGTGGTCCGAATCTCAGCGAGCATGAACAGATGATGATGAGCGGGAGCGCCCCGGTCCGCGCGCGCGCCCCATATTAATCTGTTGAAGCTAGGTCGCTGTCTTTTCAGCACCATGGACTGTGTGGGGAGAAACCTTTCCGAGCACCAACAACCTGCAACAACTTCGTGACCAGAATCAATTCTACACCTTTTACCAGGATAGTAACTTTCTTTCGGAAAAATTAGAATTGCCTTGATATTACTTTATTTAGGTTTGGAGAGGGACATTTGCGACTAGGGCATTTATCATTATGTGGTTGGATGGCTTATGATAGTATTTGATTGCAGCTCTCAAACAATTCATCTAAATGGTTTTGAAGTTCTGTTGACTTCAGTAAATTATCTCGTGTCAGTTCCGAAGTCCAGAACTATGTCTACCATCTGATTTATATTATTGTGCGTTTTGGTGTTGAATACAAGAGTTTATCCCAGGCTATTTAACCTATCGATGTGACTCAACGAAGAACGTTCATTTCGTGAGGAGGAGTTTTCCAAATTTACAGGGAATCTGTGCTCGTATCCGGCATGCTGGCTTTCTTAGTTGGACTTTTATACCTAGTGAGTGGACGCACGGTGCGCGCTCAGGATGCGACAGGTAGCCGCTTCTTCTGCTCCGCCATCCCGGCGGGCGCCGACCCTAGCTGCTCGTTCGACCCCAACGGT